>NC_039365.1:4727330-4730644 GCF_003573695.1 Papaver somniferum | reverse complement strand
TTTTTGATTTTTTTTTATTTTGATTTTTTTTTGACAAGGTAACACTTTTGATACATAAGCAAAAAGAAACAAAAAATTACATGACACTTTGCAAGAGGTAGCCCTTTTTGATGCACCCAGTTAAATTCGATGGTTGTTTTTCTTAATGTAACCTCCACCTTCTATCCCAACCAACCAAAGAACAAGCTAGTCAAGTTTCGTTCAGTATTCTAAAGTGATTGGAAACTAAAACTTCCGATAGAACACCTCAAGGATGAGGCTATACATGTAAAGGTAGATCGTGCGCGTGCAAGTTTCTTATCACTATGTAAATTGTGCTAGAATCAGGGTGCCTAAATATCTAGACTGAGAATCCTAAAAATTACATATTTGCACAAGAGTCAACATTTCAAGGTAAATGAGCTCGATTTTTATGATTTTTAATTTTTTTTGGAATTTTTTAAATTTTTTCAAAAAGAGGGAGTTCTGTTTTCAATTATAACATGTTATCGTGGTATCTACTCTATACCCCCAAACCTAAACTAAACATTGTCCTCAATGTTTCTAATGATAAACATATTCATAACTTGGACAAATCAGAAGAACATGTTGAGTTTTGAGAGAAAGGAAAGAGATTACCTGGTGTGACAGGCAAAGACACAGAAACTTGCAAGTATACAAGGCCAAGTTTATAGAATAGAAGGAAAGCAGGGGAAAGTCCACAGGGAGTGGGAGCACTATAAGAGAAACCTAAGCTAACAATGAAGACAGTGAGCAAGACAAAGCAATATGGCATACAAAGTGGCAGAAGTAAAGAACCAAAGCAGCAAGGTAAAGCAAAGCAGCAAAGAAAACATCTAAGAACCAAGACTTTGAAGCCAAGGGCAGAGGTGAGTTTGTGCGCTGACTTCAGTGCACAATAGGCTTCAAAATGCAAGAACTAAGCAAAACAGTAAAGGAATGTAACTAAGCAGTGAATAAAAGCAGAGCAGGAATTGTAAATGACTGAAGAAAGGAATTGTGGCTAAGCTAAGGCTTAGATTCCACCTTGTGTCCTAATCAAATAGCATATTCCTAGGTTGAGTTGAGTCATATGCATACAATAGAAAGGAAAGAAAAACAGCTTGCTAACAGAAATACCCCTAGTATTGACTGTCTTTTAACAGCACAATCAATCACAAGCAATCATAGCACTGCTTTCTTCCCAATGCACAAGAAAAACAAGCATATGGCATCCTATCCTAGCAATTTACCATTTGACAGTGCACCAAGGCTTCATCAAAGCCTTAGCTTGTTGCTAATTAGCTCATACTACACATGATAATAACAATAACATTCATAATATATGATAAATTAAACACAATAATCAACATTCAAGATAAAAATCAAAACATGCACAACTTTCAATGTTAACTGCATAGATGAACTGAAATTTGGAATTGCATGAATTTTGTTTCAATTTTCTACTGGCTAGTCCAGAGATCATCCCCCTCTACCCCTCTTCATCACCCCCTATTTATATCACTAAACAAAATCCCCAAAAATCAGGACCACATCAGTCCAATTAGGGTTTGGTGAAAATACAAAATTGACTCACCTAACAGCTTTGATTTTACTCAATTATCTTCACCCACTCTGCTATTTCTAGTTACAATCAACAATTCCCAAAAATTCTTCAATTTGTAAAATTAGGGTTTTCTGTTGTGAAATAGAAATCAAAATTCACTCACCAAAACTTTGAATTGACGTCGCCCCATGTCTTCTCTGCCTCTCTCGGTTCTTATCCATGCGCCTATTGATGCAATTGCTCCCTAATTTGAGGTGTTTTATCAACCCTCATCTAGGTCAGTTGGTGAGAGAGGTTAAAGCGCTTCGAATTAGGGGGATGGGTCGTGTCGGGTAATGATGGAGATGGTGGAGTTGGTGTAGGTGGTGGCGATGGCAGTGGAAGTAGCAGGGTGGTGGTACAACAAGGTATGGTGGTTCTGTTGCAGAGAGGGGGAGAGGAAGAAGAAGGTGGAGCTCGATATGGGTTAGGGTAGGGAGCTGTTTGGCTAGGTCATAGGGTTCGAGTATTAGTGTGTTAGGCGGGTGTATCAAGATGTGTGTACCACGAGCTGAAGCCGCTGGATATGGAGATGGTAGGTGGATCGGACGGATAAGGAATAAGCAGCTTGTAGCGACCGTAGGATGTAAAATACAACGAAGTCTACGGTGCGAGATTAGGTTAGGTGTTGTAGTGTTAAGCGAAAGTATCGAGATTTGATGCACGATGAAGAAGCGACCCTTGGATGATGAGATGGATCCAATCTAACGGCTGAGAATGGAGGCGGGTATGGATATAGAAAATGGGTTTGGGTAAGGGTTTTGGGCCTTGGGTACGCTAAGCCCATATCTTCTTTAAGAACAATTCTTCCTTCTTGAGCCCATTCCTAACTTTTTGGTCTTGTGCGCACCATTCTTTGCGGCTTCCTTGCGTAATTTCTTCCGGCTTTTCACTACTCTTCAACTCTTTTCCGCTCCGCAAGTTATCCAGACTTTATTTATTACCTAAAAATGCAAAATTAAGTAAGAAAAATATTTATTCTTGAAAACAATGAAAATACAGAATATGGGAAAAAATGTAGAATTACTGCACAAAAGATGAGTTAAATGCCAACAAAAAGGGATAAATATATACAATATTTGGCACTCATCAAATACCCCCAAACCTGAATTTTACTTGTCCTACCTATACCACTGTCGCTGGTCTCTCGAATGCATTTAGCGTATGCACTAAGCCTTTTAAACCACTAAGTGTCCCTAGTGGACGAGTTGAAGTCTCGTGAAGGTTTGCTTAGAACGTACCTACAAAGTTCTAGGTCAAAATATAAGCTCAGATTCCATCAAATGTGACATGTGCAAAACAGATTAAGCTCACAACAAAATGGAGATGTCAATCTAGCTATCGAAGGCACACCTAGCACTGATAACAAATAAAGACATGTGATAAGAGTGTTAAGTGTATCTACACATGTGTAAAGAAAGATCTGAAGTTATGACTACTAATCACCAAGAGATAGTTTCTCAGGCTAAGAACCAAGGTCGAAATCTAGCTAGCTGTCCGGACTTTACGAGAATTGTGAATGAGTTGGAGGTATTTCACAATTACTCGCGTTGTACATCAATGACATACACCCTCCTTGCTTATTACAATGAAACAACAAAATGACTATTTACATGACTCTTTACTCTTTTTATTTTTGGAACAAGAGATGATGGAATTGATAAGTACTTGATTTTTTTGTATTTTTCTGATATTTTTTTCTCTTTTTTTTTTTTTTGAATATATACAT
>NC_039365.1:4720740-4727197 GCF_003573695.1 Papaver somniferum | reverse complement strand
GAAACACTTTTGATACAAATACAAAAGGAAACAAAAATTACATGACACTTTGCAAGAGGTAGCCCTTTTTGATGCACCCAGTTAAATTCGATGGTTGTCTTTCTTAATGTAACCTCCACCTTCTATCCCAACCAACCAAAGAACAAGCTAGTCAAGTTTCGTTCAGTATTCTAAAGTGATTGGCAATCGTAACTTCCTATCAAACACCTTGAAGATCGAGGCCATACATGTATTGGTAGATCGTGCGCGTGCAAATTTCTTATCACTATGTGAATTGTGCTAGAATCAGGGTGCCTAAATATCTAGACTAAGACTCCTAATAATTACATATTTGCACAAGAGTCAACATTTCAAGGTAAATGAGCTCCATTTTTATGATTTTTCATTTTTTAATTAATTTTTTTTTTGAATTTTGAATTTTTTAATTTTTTTGGAATTTTTCAATTTTTTCAAAAAGAAGAAGGAGTTCGCTTTCAATACCCCCAAACCTAAACTAAACATTGTCCTCAATGTTTCAAAATATGGAAAGAATTAAAATGCGACATATGGAAAGGGACATGCTGAGTAGAGTAAAAGGAGAGAGAATACCCGATTTCGGCGAAAGCTCGATTAAAACTCCGTTATTCAAGGCAAAAATCCATCATATTAGGAGTCACAATGGATGAGCACAAAATATATACAAAAGGAAATTTAACTAACACATTATCTACAAGAAAATTTGGTTTTTAATGGGATTGGACTTTTTGGGAAAATTTTGGTTTTGATGGGAAAACGAAAAATTTTGGTTTTTAGGGAAAGATTTGGAAAACTTTTTGGTTATTTAGGGAAAGAGTGGACCAGTTTAGTCCACATAGACTGGGTCCTCCAGGTTGGTTGTTTCAATGTCGGGTGGAAATGGCTCAAGGAATGGCTTTAATCTCTGCCCGTTGACTTTGAAAACGTTCTTGTTGGAGACATCCTCCAGCTCTACAGCTCCATGAGGAAAAACTGTGCGTACTAGGTACGGACCCTTCCATCTGGAACGCAGTTTTCCTGGAAAAAGATGTAATCGGGAGTCATACAGCAAGACTTTCTGACCAGGAGTGAAGGATTTGCGTAGAATACGCTTGTCATGAAACATCTTCATCTTCTGCTTATATAACTTGGCACTATCATAAGCCTCATTTCTCAATTCTTCCAACTCGTTGAGTTGAAGTTTCCTTTGAATTCCAGCTTCGTCCAGAGAGAAGTTCAGCTCTTTGATTACCCAGTAGGCACGATGTTCTAATTCCACAGGTAGATGGCACGGCTTTCCATACACTAGACGATAGGGGGACAT
Organism: Papaver somniferum; assembly: GCF_003573695.1. Taxonomy (NCBI): domain Eukaryota; kingdom Viridiplantae; phylum Streptophyta; class Magnoliopsida; order Ranunculales; family Papaveraceae; genus Papaver; species Papaver somniferum. The sequence continues at coordinate 4,725,879 of NC_039365.1, read as the reverse complement.
GCCAATTGGTGTATTATAAGCTGTTCTATAGGCCCACAAAGCATCATTCAATCTCAATGACCAATCTTTTCTGGACGGGTTGACCGTCTTCTCCAGAATGTGCTTAATTTCCCTATTAGAAACTTCTACTTGTCCACTCGTCTGAGGGTGGTACGGAGTAGCAACCTTGTGAGTTATGCCATACTTGCGTACTAAAGACTCAAAGTACTTGTTACGAAAATGTGAACCGCCGTCACTGATGATAGCTCTAGGGGTACCAAAACGTGCAAATATGTTTTCCTTTAGAAATGAAAGTACCACCTTGTGGTCATTTGTTCTGGTTGCTATGGCTTCTACCCACTTAGAAACGTAATCAACTGCGACTAGCATGTACAACTTGCTGTCAGACATGGGAAATGGACCCATGAAGTCTATCCCCCAAACATCAAAAATCTCCACAATCAAAATGGGGTTCAATGGCATCATGTCGTTCACAAGCAACACAATAATTATGGCAATCCTTGAACAATGATGGCCAATAGAATCCACACTGCAAGATCTTTGCAGCGGTTTTCTTGGCACTGAAATGGCCTCCACATTCTTGGTCATGACAGAAAGATATCACATCTTTCTGTTCAGTGTTGGGGACACATCTCCTAATGATTTGGTCTGGGCAGTGCTTAAACAAATATGGGTCGTCCCAAATGAAATGTTTGACTTCAGCCAGGAATTTAGAGCGGTCTTGTCTCGACCAACGTGAGGGCATCCTACCTGTAGCGAGGTAGTTAACAATATCAGCAAACCAAGGAAGGTCTGAGATAGACATCATCTGTTCATCTGGGAATGATTCTCTAATCAGCTCACATTCATCAATAGACTCTAAAGTTAATCTAGACAAATGATCAGCAACCACATTCTCACAACCTTTCTTATCACGGATTTCGAGATCGAATTCCTGTAATAAGAGTATCCATCGAATAAGGCGAGCTTTAGCATCCTTCTTGGAAAGAAGATACTTCAAAGCCGCATGGTCTGTGTATATGATGATCTTAGACCCTATCAGATAAGATCTAAACTTGTCTAATGCGAAAACGACGGCAAGCAATTCCTTCTCGGTAGTTGAATAATTGAGTTGGGCATCATTAAGGGTTTTGCTAGCATAGTATATCACATATGGTAGTCTATCAACTCGCTGTCCTAAAACAGCACCAACAGCATAATCAGAGGCATCACACATAAGTTCGAACGGAAGCTTCCAATCGGGTGGTCGGACTATAGGAGCGATGGTGAGAAGGGTTTTTAATTCCTCCCATGCCTTCACACAAGCAGCATCGAAATTGAAGGCAACATCTTTGGAGAGAAGACTGCACAGAGGTCTGGAGATTTTGCTGAAATCTTTGATGAATCGCCGGTAAAAACCAGCATGACCTAGAAATGATCTGATCTCCTTCACAGAGGAAGGTTGTGGTAGATGTTGAATGAGGTCAACTTTAGCTTTATCCACTTCAATTCCTTTTTCTGAGATGATGTGTCCTAGAACTATTCCTGAATTCACCATAAAATGGCATTTTTCCCAATTTAGAACAAGGTTATTTTCTTTACATCTGGATATCACGAGGGCAAGATGCTTCAAACATTCGTCAAACGAGGAACCAAAAACAGAGAAATCATCCATAAAGATCTCGAGAAAACTATCTATCATGTCAGAAAAAATGCTCATCATGCAACGCTGAAAAGTAGCAGGTGCATTACACAACCCGAAGGGCATACGTCTATAAGCAAACGTCCCAAATGGACACGTGAATGTAGTTTTTTTCCTGATCTTCTGGAGCAATGTGAATTTGGTTATAACCGGAAAAGCCATCTAGAAAACAGTAGTGACTGTGTCCAGACACACGTTCTAGCATTTGGTCAATGAAAGGGAGCGGGAAGTGATCCTTCCTTGTTACTGTGTTCAACTTCCCGTAGTCGATGCATACTCGCCATCATGTGGTTGTACGAGTAGGGACTAATTCATTCTTGTCTTTCTGAACTACAGTAATGCCTGACTTCTTAGGCACAACTTGAATGGGACTAACCCATTTGCTATCGGGAATTGGGTATATGATACCCGCATCAAGTAGTTTCAGGATCTCTCCTTTGACTACATCTCTCATGTTAGGATTAAGTCTCCTTTGCATTTCCCTAGATGGTTTGGCATTCTCTTCAAGGTTAATGTGGTGCATGCAAATGGTGGAACTAATTCCTTTGAGATCTGAGATGGTCCATCCTAAGGCCTCTTTGTGTTCCTTAAGTACTTCTAAAAGCTTACTTTCCTGTTCCGTGTCTAAACATGATGAAATAATGACGGGTAAAGTATCAGAAGAACCTAGGAATGCGTACTTCAACGTACTAGGCAATGTTTTCAATTCAATCTTGGGTGGCTCAACAATAGATGGAATAAGCTTGGAATCAGAGAGTAAGGGTGTTTCCACTTCATATTTCTTTTCAGTGACGTCCATTTGAGGTACAGATTCGAGCAGAGATAGGACGTCACTACAGTATGCATCATCATAGGAATCTGGGTTAAAGTTCTCCATACATGCTTGAAAGGGGTCGACGGATAGAATGTTAGTCAACGAATCTTGCATTAATCCTTCAATCATATTGACTTAATGCACATCATCATCATCAAGATTCACAGGTTGTTAACTAATATCGAACACATTCAATTCTACCGTCATGTTGCCAAAAGACAGTTTCAACACTCCATTACGACAATTAATGATCGCGTTGGACGTAGCCAAGAAAGGACGTCCTAAGATGACAGGAATGTGACAGTCTGGGTTTTGTACAGGTTGAGTGTCTAAGACAATGAAGTCTACGGGAAAATAGAATTTGTCAACCTTGATCAAAATGTCTTCGACCACTCCACGAGGAATCTTGACAGATCGGTCTGCCAGTTGTAGAGTGATAGATGTTGGTTTCAACTCCCCAAGACCTAACTGCTCATAAACAGAATATGGCAGTAGGTTAACACTTGCACCTAGGTCTAATAACGCTTTATTGACCGTGTGTTCTCCTATAGTGCAAGAAATTGTTGGACATCCTGGATCCCTAAACTTGGGTTGAGTTTTGTTCAGAATGATGGAACTCACCTGCTCAGCTAAGAAAGCACGTTTTTGCACATTGAGCTTGCGCTTTTGAGTACACAAGTCTTTGAGGAATTTGGCATAAGCAGGGATTTGCTTGATTGCTTCAAGAAAAGGAATGTTGATGTTGACTCTCTTGAACAGATCTAACATCTCATTGTAATGGGTACTTTTCTGTTGATAGATCAATCTTTGAGGAAATGGGGCAACAGGAGAATGAGTTGGCAAAGGGACATTCACAACAGTAGAATTGTCAGATTTTCCAACTTGCTCAGGTTCTTTGGTTTTTTGGGGTTGTGGAGACAACGTGGAATTTGTATCAGATTCATTAGGTTCGCCCACGTTGTTCTCGATGACTTTACCACTTCGGAGGGTGGTAATGGCATGGATTTGATCGGGTGAGGTTTCAGTGCAGGATGTTGTGCCTGTTTGAAATATCCTTTTTGGATTTTGTTGGGGTTGGCTAGGAAGTTTACCCTTTTCTCTCTCACACATTTGATCCATCTTTTGATCTAGATTTTTCTGACTTTGCATCAAACTCTGGAACATTTCCTCTAGGGTGGATAATCTCTTGTCGGTATTGTGTTGAGGATATGATTGTTGTTGAGAGTTTGATTGTTGTTGAGGGTTTCTCGGGTGTTGATAACCTTGATTGTTCTGATATCCCTGATTGTTTTGATAGCTCTGATTGGGTTGAGATGGTCCTCCCTGAGTGGGTCCTTTTGACCATGAAAAGTTAGGGTGGTTTCTCCATCCTGGATTGTAGGTCTGTGAATAAGGGTTATGCTCTGGTTTTTGAAACATGGCATGTGCCTGTTCAAGCCTAGATTCCTGGACTGCAAGCAAATCGGGACAATTTTGGAATTGATGGTTGGGATCGTTACAAGCGGCACAAACAGACGAAGCGACATGTTCTCGGAGAGTAGTGGTGGAAGGTTTTGAATTTTTATGTAGTTCTAACTATTCTAATCTCCTAACTATTGATGCCATGTTTGCTCTTCCCTCGAAATCCGCTTCAATCCTAAAAGCCTTTGCTTCGGATGTAGTCTTTCTGGTTTCACGGATGGATTCCCACTGTTGCGTCTTTTCAGCTACTTCAATCAAGAAGTCCCAAGACACGTCAGCAGTTTTATCTACGAATAGACCATTACACATCGACTCAACCGTTGTTCGGGTGGACACATCTAGACCTTCATATAAAATTTGCACAAGTCTCCATTTTTCAAAACCATGATGGGGACATTGGAGCAATAATTCATTGAATCTCTCCAGGTATCTAGCTAAGGTCTCACCCTCTAATTGCACAAAGCTATTCAGACTTTGAAGAATTGTCGCAGTCTTGTGGTTCGGGAAAAACTTTTTGAAAAACTCCTTTATGAGGTCATCCCATGTCATGATGGATTGAGGCTGTAAAGCATAGATCCAGGCCTTTGCCTTATCTTTCAGGGAGAAAGGAAAAAGCCTTAACTTCAGGGTTTCGTCAGACATTTGAGTGAAACGCAGAGTTCCACAAATTTCCTCGAATTCTCTCACGTGGTGGTACGGGTTTTCATCCTCAACACCTCTAAAAATAGGAAGCATCTGTATTGTGCTTGATTTCAGCTCATAATGGCCATTAGCCTCGGGCAGCACAATACAAGAAGGTTGACTGGCTCTAGTTGGGTACATATAATCCTTGAGGGTACGGGGTTCTCCCATTGTTTCTGGTTGATCTGGACTGTCTCCCTCAGAACTTAGAATTTCGATAGGTTCGTCTGGGTTAATTCTAACAAGTCTGTTTGTCTGGTCTCTGTAGGTCACAATCATGTCCTAGTAGGTACCTTAACTAACATGTTGGTCAGATAGAGCAATCGGAAACAATTTGGCCCACAAGGGTTATGAAGATTTGGTTTTGAATGGGTGTTGGACTAACAAGGGATTTTGGTTTTTGGTTTAAAATTGGGCTTTGGAAAATTTTTTGAACTAAACCTAGCATAAATTAGCACAACTCATAAAAGAAAATAAAAACAATAATAATAATTAAGACAAG
>NC_039365.1:4551410-4720730 GCF_003573695.1 Papaver somniferum | reverse complement strand
AAAAAAAAAAAAAAAAAAAACAAAAAAAATAATTACAGTCCCAAATATAAAAAAAAAAGAAAAAGAAAATAAATAAAAATTATTACAATCCCAAATAAATAATTAAATTAATTATTACAAGCCCGAATTTGAATTTAAATGAGGCCCAAGTGGGTTAACTCATGGGTTAGGCTTACTTGTTTTTTGGAGGGAAGCCCAAAAATAGGCTTTTAGTCCCCTTTTAGTTGCACAGCCCAGTTGGGCTTTAGGATCGTCACAAGCAATCATAGCACTGCTTTCTTCCCAATGCACAAGAAAAACAAGCATATGGCATCCTATCCTAGCAATTTACCATTTGACAGTGCACCAAGGCTTCATCAAAGCCTTAGCTTGTTGCTAATTAGCTCATACTACACATGATAATAACAATAACATTCATAATATATGATAAATTAAACACAATAATCAACATTCAAGATAAAAATCAAAACATGCACAACTTTCACTGTTAACTGCATAGATGAACTGAAATTTGGAATTGCATGAATTTTGTTTCAATTTTCTACTGGCTAGTCCAGAGATCATCCCCCTCTACCCCTCTTCATCACCCCCTATTTATATCACTAAACAAAATCCCCAAAAATCAGGACCACATCAGTCCAATTAGGGTTTGGTGAAAATACAAAATTGACTCACCTAACAGCTCTGATTTTACTCAATTATCTTCACCCACTCTGCTATTTCTAGTTACAATCAACAATTCCCAAAAATTCTTCAATTTGTAAAATTAGGGTTTTCTGTTGTGAAATAGAAATCAAAATTCACTCACCAAAACTTTGAATTGACGTCGCCCCATGTCTTCTCTGCCTCTCTCGGTTCTTATCCATGCGCCTATTGATGCAATTGCTCCCTAATTTGAGGTGTTTTATCAACCCTCACCTAGGTCAGTTGGTGAGAGAGGTTAAAGCGCTTCGAATTAGGGGGATGGGTCGTGTCGGGTAATGATGGAGATGGTGGAGTTGGTGTAGGTGGTGGCGATGGCAGTGGAAGTAGCAGGGTGGTGGTACGGCAAGGTATGGTGGTTCTGTTGCAGAGAGGGGGAGAGGAAGAAGAAGGTGGAGCTCGATATGGGTTAGGGTAGGGAGCTGTTTGGCTAGGTCATAGGGTTCGAGTATTAGTGTGTTAGGCGGGTGTATCAAGATGTGTGTACCACGAGCTGAAGCCGCTGGATATGGAGATGGTAGGTGGATCGGACGGATAAGGAATAAGCAGCTTGTAGCGACCGTAGGATGTAAAATACAACGAAGTCTACGGTGCGAGATTAGGTTAGGTGTTGTAGTGTTAAGCGAAAGTATCGAGATTTGATGCACGAAGAAGAAGCGACCCTTGGATGATGAGATGGATCCAATCTAACGGCTGAGAATGGAGGCGGGTATGGATATAGAAAATGGGTTTGGGTAAGGGTTTTGGGCCTTGGGTATGCTAAGCCCATATCTTCTTTAAGAACAATTCTTCCTTCTTGAGCCCATTCCTAACTTTTTGGTCTTATGCGCACCATTCTTTACGGCTTCCTTGCGTAATTTCTTCCGGCTTTTCACTACTCTTCAACTCTTTTCCGCTCCGCAAGTTATCCAGACTTTATTTATTACCTAAAAATGCAAAATTAAGTAAGAAAAATATTTATTCTTGAAAACAATGAAAATACAGAATATGGGATAAAATGTAGAATTACTGCACAAAAGATGAGTTAAATGCCAACAAAAAGGGATAAATATATACAATATTTGGCACTCATCATTACCCGATTTGATGAAAGAAAGAACCGAACTCCATTGTTCATGGTTAGAATCCAACATATTTCAGCCGCGATCACCATGGAGTAGAAAAATATAAAGAAAACATAAAATTTCACTAAAAACTACCTACCAGGTTATATACAAAAAATTCACTATATACATAAAGTCTAAAGAGTTGAGGATCAACCCAAAAGACAAAGTGTTGAAACATAGACAGTTTCAAAACACTAAAATTGGACTGAAATGAGAGCGAGAGTGAAAAAACCGAATGAATCACCCCTAAAACTAAATTTTTCAACAGGTTTACTTTTAAGCACAAAATTTAACAATTTTAGGGGTGCAGGATTCACAAGGTCTAACTGAAAATGGACTTTGTTTGGGATGGACAAACATGCATATTCCAACTGTGACTCCTTAAAAGTATTGTATTTAGATGCAAAATAGTCCAAGAGGACTTGAGAGGCACACAGTTCCAATCCTAGGTTGGGAATCTTCAGAAAAGTTGGTTTAAAATTTTTGTTACAAACCAAATCTAGGTTGGGTAGAATAATCTCAATCTGTGACTTAGGCAAGAAGGTGACATCACTACGGGAAAAATCATCATTGACGACACAAGATAAGAGTTGCAGTACCCCTATGACAACTCCATTTCATGCATTGTGGAACGGGGGTATTGTAGAAAGTCCAAGTTTTTCTACAATGGTTGACAAGTGTTGTAAAGGGTGATGTGATTCATGGTTCGACAATAGTTTAGTGTCGATTCAAACTTCAAATCGATACATGATTGAAATCGATAAATATGAAGCTCAGTGTCGATTCAAACTTCAAATGTGGTATAACGACATACAAACTATGAACCAAGAAGCTCTGAGAGGGTTCTGACTTCAAAATTAGCATGATACATCATCAAAATCGATAAATATGAAGCTCAATGTCGATTCCAACTTCAAACTTTGTATAATGGCATATAATCTATGAACCACGAAGCTTTGAGAGGGTTCTGACTTCAAAATTAGCATGATACATCATCGAAATTGATGAAAATGAAGCTCAGTGTCGATTCAAACTTCAAGTTCGGTATAACGAATTACAAACTATGAACTAAGAAGTTTCAAAGTGCAAAAAAACGATGAATCCAACCATTTACTGGTAAGATTCCATGGAAATATTCTACGAAACCTTAAACACACACAAAACTTGGTAAGAACGATTAATCCATCCATTTACAGGTAAGATGCCTTCGGAATATTCTATGAAACCTTAAACAAAATATATTTTTGCATATTGTATGCATACCAGGCTCTGAGATCGAAACCTGGCCGGGAGTGGACTACTATAAGTCAGAAACTTGGTAAGAACGACGAATCCATCCATTTACAGGTAAGATTCCTTCGGAATATTCTACGAAACATTAAACAAACCCTATTTCTGCATATTGTATGCATACCAGGCTCCGAGATCAAAACCTGGACGCGAGTTGACTACTCTAAGTCAGAAACTTGGTAAGAACGACGAATCCATCCATTTACAGGTAAGATTCTTTCGGAATATTCTACGAAACCTTAAACAAACCCTATTTCTGCATATTGTATGCAAACCAGGATCCGAGATCGAAACCTGGCCGCCAGTTGACTACTCTAAGTCAAAAACTTGGTAAGAACGACGAATACATCCATTTACAGGTAAGAGTCCTTCAGAATATTCTACGAAACCTTAAACACACCCTATTTCTGCATATTGTATGCATACCAGGTTCCGAGATCGAAACCTGGCCGGGTGTTGACTACTACAAGTCAAAAACTTGGTAAGAACGATGAATCCATCCATTTACAGGTAAAATTCCTTCGGAAAATTCTAAGAAACCTTAAACAAACCCTACTTCTGCATATTGTATGCATACCAGGCTCCGAGATCGAAACATGGCTGCGAGTTGACTACTCTAAATCAGAAACTTGGTAAGAACGATGAATCCATCCATTTACAGGTAAGATTCCTTTGTAATATTCTACGAAACCTTAAACAAACCCTATTTCTACATATTGTATGCATACCAGGCTCCGAGATCGAAACATGGCCGTGAGTGGACTAGTATAAGTCAAAAACTTGGTAAGAACGACGAACCCATCCATTTACAGGTAAGGTTCCTTCAGAATATTCTACGAAACCTTAAACAAACCCTATTTCTGCATATTGTATGCATAACAGGCTCCCAGATCGATCCTGGCCATGAGTGGACTACTATAAGTCAAAAATTTGGTAAGAACGACAAATCCATCCATTTACAGATAAGATTCATTCAGAATATTCTACGAAACCTTAAAAAATTTGTAAAGATGAACCCTTTACATGTAAGATTCCATCAGAATATTCTCTGAAACCTTAAACAAACCCTCTTTTGGATATTTCTACCCAATCTCAAAAAGCCTAAATTTCTAGAATTTAGTGGGGGGTGTTAGAGAAAATAGTTTTTAGCGTAAGTGAGAAAAATTTAGTAGAACCGGAGACCAAAATAATTTTTTGCAGAAGTGAGAAAAATATAGCAGAAATGAGAATCCCCCAAACCTCATTTTTTCCCACATTCTATATTTTAACTTCAACAACACTTATAAGTGTTGTTATACATTTCTATTAAAAAAAAACACCTAAACTTGTAAAATGTAAGGATGGTTGATGAGCTAGACATCCATGCATTAGGTTCATGTTCGAATCTCCCCTCTAACATATTTTTCATTATCATATTTTTGTGTTCTTCAACAACACTTGTGAGAATTGTGATAGGCTAAGTCACTACACTTATGAAACAAAGTTGTTATACCTAAATGTTGTCACAACAGTTTTGCTAAAGGAGTTGTCGTTTTTTTTCTTAGCGCAACCCCTTGTTCCTAAGGGTTGGTAGTGATGATATACGACAACTCTTCCTTTGAAACCAGTTGTAAAACATAGGACTTTCTACGATGTATAGCGAAGTGTTGTAAATCTCCAGTTGTAGATGTATATTTTTCTCGTAGTGCATCTAAGTTTCTCACATGCATGAGATCAAAAGTACCAATATTATCAGTCACATCAGCATTTTCTAAATCATAATCAAGTTGTGTAGCATGCTCATCATCACAACACAATTTCACAAGTCCAAATTCAGAATCATGGTTATCCGAAATATCCAAATTAACATCAAAAGAAGCAATATATTGTGGCTTAAGTATGGAATCAGACACATCAACTATATTTTCATGCATAGGATCATTAGTGTCAACAGAAGATTCAACATTACCTAAGTCATGCTCTTCACAGGATAACTGCACAATATCTAAATCAGTAGCCTCATCACATGTATACGGAATACTAGAAGAAACATCATTCATGAAGGTCGGGGCAGAAAAGCCTAATGTATTTGAACCCAAAGGTTCCATAACATTTTCAGCATAGACATGTTCTTCTAATATAACATCATCATAATCATCATCATCACAAATACATGAAAATCCTACTTTGTCAAAACCATTAGTGTTTTTCGTCCATACATCTGCCTCTAAAATAGGTGAATATGGATTGACATTTTCAGCAATAGGGTATGAAACACTATATCCAGAATTAAGCTCATTTGGAAAATCAACATCTGACTCATGGTGATTACCCATATCATGTGGCATGGTCCTAGTTTCCCTATAGGTTTCCCACTGATGGGTTTTCTCTGCAACTTCAGCTAGAAATAACCATGCATCATCCACAGTTTTATCAATGAATTCACCATTACACATAGATTCAACCAAGGCTCGAGACTTAAAGTCTAGTCCCTCATAAAGAATGGCGACCAGTCTCCACTTCTCGAGGCCATGATGAGGACACTCAAACAACAAATCATTAAATCGTTCAAAATAATGAAAAAGTGTTTCTCCATCTAACTGGACAAAACAATTAATACTTCGACGAATAGAGATGGTCCTATGATGTGGAAAGAACTTTCCGACAAATTGATTTGTGAGTTGGTCCCAAGTGGTGATTGACTGCGGTCTCAGATTGTAAAACCATGTTTTAGCCCTTTCCTTTAAAGAAAATGTAAACAAGCGCAATTTCAAAGAGTCTTCGGATATATGGTCAGGTTGTAAAACCCGGACAATTTGTTCAAACTCTCTTACATGGTTATAAGGATTCTCAGAATCGAACCCTCGAAATATAGGAAGTATTTGTATCATGCTTGCGTTTAGTTCAAATGGGCCATCAGTCTGGGGTAAGACGATACATGATAATTGACTTATTATGTTAGGGTACATGTATTCATGGAGACTACGGAGTTTATTCACACACTCGCCCATTTTTTCAAAAAATTTGGTTTTAATGGGTTTTGAAAATTTGGTTTGAAAGGGTTTTGAAAAGAAAATTTGGTTTTGCTTGGGATAAAATTTTGGTTTTTGAAATAAGGAGCAAATTTTTTTTTTTTTCTTAGCCCAAAATTTAGTTAAGTTTGGTTCACAAAAGAGGCAAGCCCAAAATCCAAAAAGTTAAGTTTAGGGCAAGCCAACTATTAAGAAACTACAAGCCTAACAAACAACTAAATTACAAGCCCAATAAAGAAGAAATAAAAATTAAACTAATTATTACAAACCCCAAAAAAAAAAAAGAGATATAAAATAAACTAAAATTATTACAATCCCAAACAAAGAAAGAAATAAAATTAAAATTAAAATAATTATTACATGCCCACAGATTAAAATGGAAGCCCACGGTTGGGTTCTCTTAATGGGTTTAGGCTTACCTTTGAAGCACAGCCCAGCTGTTCAGCTTGGTTGCAAAAGCCAGTTGGGCTTTGGATCATCCTTCTTCAACTCCTTAACAGAGGCCCAGTTGGGTCACAACTTCTACTCCAACAACACCAGCCCAGACCAGCAGCAACTTCAACAGTTACATCTCCAGCACCCAACATCTCCAAAGTTCCAGCAGGTTGCACAGCTGCAAGTCCTCAGCAGCACAGCAGCTTCTCAGCACCACATTACTAAAGTATCAACAACACAGCAGCAGCAAAGCTACAATGCAGGAAAATGCAAGATGATGTAATAAGCAAAGTGTGCAAGAAAATGCAAGAATGATGCAGTAATAACTTAAGGTGCACTAAAGATGCAGGTAACTTAACCTAAACAAGATGCAAATGTAAACTAGATGCAGTGCAAATGTAGTGACAGGAAAATGAAAGTAAACAAAAAGAACTGAAAGAATGTAGATGTGCAAGTGATATGCAAGATGATGTACCTAAAACAGAATGTAATGATAGAAAGATATGCTAAATGCAAAATATGCTGCAGCTATGAAGTTATGAAATGAACTGCAATGCAAAATATGCTAAATGCACAATATGCTAAATGCAACAGCTGAATGCACTTAAAGCTAAAAATGAACTACAATGATGAAACAGGCAGTAAATGAGGAAATAACTTGTTAGAGTGACAGCAAGAGTGACGGATGAAGATGCAAGAATGAGGTTATGTGCAAGATATGCAATGAAAGTGCAAATATGCAGTGAAAATGAAAAGTATGCAGTAAAATGCAGAAAATAAGAGCAAAGATAAAGAGCAAACAACAACAGCACCGCTACCGAGTCCCCGGCAGCGGCGCCAAAAACTTGATAGCTAAGGAATTAAACCTAAAACTATGTTTTAACCTAAACCTGCAAGTATACAGGATCTAAAGTAGTGAATGAGCAAATAAGGGGAAGTCCACAGCGACAAGGAGGGAGCTGGTGTTGTTTTCTAACTATTTCTAGTGACAGTGACTAAAAGCACTAGGGCATTTGAATCCACCTAATAATCCTAAGCTAAGGCAATACCTATTCAACTAATGTTCTTGTTCCTTATCAGGGAAGGATAAAATGGATAATATGCCAACCATTCTCACTAACTCACCCCTAGCATAAACTGTCTTCTTACAGTACAGCCTATCACAGGTTCATTTGATCAATTTAGCTAACTATCATCCCTAACAGGATAAAATGGATAATAATTCTAGCCATGTTATCTAATTCACTCCTAGCATGAACTGTCTTCTCACAGTACAACTCATCACAAGTGCATTTGAATGCTTTAGCTAGTAATCATCCTACAACAGTGAACATCATAAGAACATTAAATTGAACAGAAATTTTCTCAACATATGACTAAGGGTTTCATCTACACCCTAGCAAGAGTAATTAGAACATACTAGACATGGTGAAAAAATACAATTGAAATTACTGAACTTGAAATTAAACAAGAAGTAACAGTAGAGAGCACTGGCTAGTCCAGGCCTCTAAGGTGGTGCTCTGGCTAATCCAGGCATAACTCTAACACATACCCACAAAATATATTTATACTCAATTACACTTTACAAGCAAAACCCCCAAAACAGTAAATTAGTGGTTTCTGAAAATTGAAATTCAGTTTACCTAATCCTTGATAATGGCTTCTGTACGTCGACCCATTCTTCTTCTGACTCTCCTGCTCCTCTCCATGCCTTCCAATTGCGTATCTAACTCGACATAATTCATTGATTTTCTCATCTAGTGTTTCAGAGAAAAAAGAGGGGAAATCGATGAATTAGGTGGGTAGAGTGGTAGGGAAATGATGGGAAAGGAGATGGGTTGTTGTAGAGTGGTGATGGTGGCTATGGCAGGTGGAGAAGGTGGTTGTGGCAGTGGCAGGGCGTGGTGGTGATGGAGTTGCAGACGGAGGTGAGGGGAAAGAGAAGAAGAAGTCGATGGGAAATTTGGGTAAAGTGTGTTTGGTTCGGGTATAGGGAATTTGGTGTTTGGGTGTTGATCGGGTACAACGAGTTTGATGATTTGAGAACCTCAGCCGTTGGATGTGGAATTGATAGATCAATCTGAAGGCGAGATAGAAGGGAGCTTGTAGCGACCGTTGGATGAATAATACATCAAAATTAACGGCGCAGATTAGAGTTAGGTGTTGTAGTGTGAAGCAGGATCTTCAGATTTTGATGAGCGACGATGAGGCGACCATAGGATGCTGAGATGATCCAATCTGACGGCTACAGGAGAAGTGGGATATGGATATTGGAAATGGGTTTGGGTGAGGGTTTTGGGCCTTGGGTATGCCAAGCCCATATCTTCTTTAAGGACAATTCTTCTTCTTCAAGCCCAGTTCTAGCCTTTTGGTCTTGCGCACAACATTCTTCGCGGCTTCCTTGTGTAATTCCTCCCGACTTTTCACTATTTTTCTGCTCTTTTCGCTCTGCAATTCATCCAAGCTTTATTTGGTACCTAAAAATACAAAATTAATTAATAAAAATATTTATTCTTGAAAACAATGAAAATACAGAATATGGGTTAAAATGTAGAATTAATGCACAAAAGATGAGTTAAATGCCAAGAAAAATATATAGAAATATGCACTTTTTAGCACTCATCAGGCAACTAATCCTGTTTTTCATGCCAGGACCAAGCACATATAAATACAATATCACACTGTCAGGGAATTGGTTGAGGAAGGATTCTTAAAGTTGCAGCATATTTCTTCAGAAGATCAACTGACAGATCTCTTTACTAAAGGCTTGTGTTTTCCAGCTTTTTCAAGACTTTGTCTCAGTTGCTTGGGACTCCTTTATCTACTTCAATTGCTTCTTCTACTTCAGTTACTTCTTTTGCAGTTCAACTTACAGAAATTTCTTCTTAGTTTTATCTTATGTCAATCTGATAATGTGTTCTTAGTATCAGCTTGCAGGGGGAGTATTAGAGATATAAGTGTGTGAATAGTTTGTGTCAAGTCAACTAGTCAATATTGACTTGACTTGTATTATTACACCAAATGGTTGTTTTTAAATACTTGTAATAATACTTTCTTAGAATGTACTGAAAAACAATTCTTTACACTAATATCAACTTCAGTGTTTCTCACCATGCATGTCATTGGTGCTTAATAAGATCATTCTTTGGTACCATGATGTAGATGTTTATTGAGCTAACTGTAAGAAGTTTCTATCGAAAATTAAATTCAAGTGCTCTCATATTTATAATTCATAGAGAGAGTAATGCTTTAGTAGATTTATTGGAAAAATGGAGAGAATCTATAGGCTCGCAATGGAGGAATAAGCCACTGCGTTCTATTCGATCGACCGTGGGTAGTGTTAAGCTTGTAGGTTTATCGTTTTAGATAATTTATATTAAATTTTGGGCCTTTTCCCTTCGTAGCAAAGTGTGCTAATGATAAATCCATTCCATCTCGTTTACCATGCAGTGGCTGAACTGGAAATTTAATTTGAACCCTGATTTTGGGCATACCTAAATCTTTCTAGGCATACAAAACAATAGTTCCATCTTGGGTGACCTTATAAGGGATACTCTATGGGTAGTTCAGTTACCTATATACCCTTAATAAAAAAATCTAAAATCAGTTTTCTAAAAAATCAAAATCAGTTTCTCTTAACATCTCTTCTTCTTCCTCCTCCTCTAGACGAACTCTTCCCCCTCCTGCGAAAAAAAAAAATTCATCATCGTGATTAATTGTCGACTCGTAAAAATTTGATCGTCGATTAAACTGAACCACAGAATAACTCGTACAAAGAAAAGCAGGGACTAGGAAAACCAAATCGTCTTCTAATCCATCAATTGAAGAAGAAAAACTAATTGAAGATGAAGGTGTAGAAACTGAAAATCAACCAGAAATTGAACCAATTGCATCTCCAACTCCGGAAATGAGGATAAGAAAGTAAGTTTTACAAACCAAATCTCCTATTTGCTGTTTTTCATCGATTAAATGACGGTTACAGTGTTGGGTTCGGCTCAAAATTGAGTTGCGTTTTTAGCCGAATTGTTCTTCACAAAAGCTTCCTGTAAGTGTATATGAACAGTTCGACATGAAATTTCAAGCCGAACCTAGTCACAGATAGAGATGCATAGGGGTTCGACGTATTCGATAATCATAATATGTGTTGAACCTAGCACATTTACGAGGTTCGGCTATTACGATATTCTCGACATGTGCCAACCAATAACAATATTTTATCCCAGAAAATAACAAATTGATGTTCGGCTCATACGATTTTCGAAATATAAGCCGAACCAGTAATTATTTTTTTTCCGGGCTATTCAGGATGTTGTTCGGCTTACTATGAAACTTTCATATAAGCCGAACTAGTGTCTAGCAAAAGGGTTGGAATTGAAAATTATAGGTTCGGCGCATGCAGTAAACAGATTCAGTGAGACGAACCGTTCATCAATTGGTAGATTCGGCTCATAGATGCGAGCCGAACCTCAACTTGTTTTGCCGAACCATGATCCAAAAAATCATCTAAACAACCTTTATAATTCTGAAATTTATCTTAATCACTAAAAAAAAATATTTAATCACTAATCAATATTACTAACACTAATACGTAAAGGGAAGATTTGCCATTAAAAAAATTGGGGTACGGGGTAATCTGTTTTTGCTATTTCACAACCTTTTTTGTCTTTATGCAGTATGCCTAGTAAGATTTCAGTATCCCCAAAATCAGGATTTTTTAATTTGGGGGTGGCTTTGGGTTTTTAAGGGTAGCTTAAGCCTATTAATTGGACTTATTTTTATCAATCCAAATAAAATAGATAGTGAAAAAAAAAGGGTTTTTTGGGTTTTTAGGGCTGGTCTGGGCTTAGTTCCGCCCCTGTTACCATGCTAGTATATATAATGTTTTTTGCTCATTTTGTATGTGTGCATATAAAGGTGTCAACTGCATCGTACCAGCACGTTTACGACACATCATAATACACTAAAATTGTAGCACATCACACAGTTGAACGGGTACGACATGCTAGCTTCAGTGTAATGTGCCGTGTTAGACAACGTGGCACAACACCCGGCACGACATGACATGTGAAAATAACATTTATAAAACACTACATAATACAACTGTGTATATCACAGTTCATATACAGTTCACAAAAGAGCCATTATTTTAGCCTATTGTTGACATTTTCTGTAAAACCATTTTATTATTTTCTTTCAATTTGTGTTTTTCATGTTTCCTTGTAATCTTGTTATACACATGAGAAACACGTGGTAAAGACTTGAGTAATATAAGATGTTAAATGGCTATTGATGATTTTCATTCTCCATAGTAAGGAACGATTTGTATTATCCTTAATTTGCAATCACAAATTACCGTTCCTCATATAACTTTAAGTGGTGGTTGAAGACAAAGGAAAAAGTGAAAAATGAAAAAAGAACTAAAAGAAACTTAAACTTAAACCGATATCCAAGTAAGTACTGAAATGTTGGAGAAGATTGAAATGACAGGGATCAAGGGATATCAAGTCGTGAGCACGCAACACTAATTTTCTCTTGGCGCTATACTGAAAGGGTTAGACCAAGCATTATAACAAGGTGTTTTTCTTAGTTTTAGCTACGTCATAGCGAACATCAATCATTATAACTCGTTTCTTAGCTATAACATGGTCAAAATCTTTGATTTAGTTAGTGAAGAGAACACACTTTCTGTCATAGCTAAGAAATGCACGAAGAAAACGGAGTTTTCGCAAAAAATATAATTTACAGATATTTATGGTTTTAGAAGGTGTTTTTAATTTTTTGAGAGTCGTTGTAGTTTTAGTAAATAGGATTCGAATTCAAAGGTTTGTGAAGATTAAATTTAAATATTTAATAAAATTATATACAAAATTATTAACAATGGGTGCGAGAGGTAACCAAGACACTAGATTCCACTATTATGCAAAATTGAATGATAAATTTTTCAAAACTCTATTCAATTCTTAAGTCCTCTTTTATCTTTAATTCACTATCAATCATACAGATTCTCAAACATTGTTTGTAAACCTTAAGCATAGATTATAAAGAGATTAAACCAAGCATAACCTATCAAACCGAATAACAAATAATTAAGACAATCATTCAAACAATTTAAAACTCTGCAAAAGCAGCGATTAGGTGAATTATATAATTTAATGAAATAGTTACCCATTTATGTTACATGAATAGCTTCCTCCATTGCCTTGGTTACGAGGGAATTAGCTCATCATAGTATAAATGCTCTCAAAATAATTTATTATGGCTCAAAAATGGTTTACAAATGATGAGAAGAAGAGAAAATGGTGTAAACAGCTAATGTGCGACCTACAGGAAGTGTCACACAAGAACGATAAAAAAGAAGTGTTATTGTTGCTGTGGTTCTAAGACCCACACCTATGATCCACGAAGACTTGTCGTTGTCACTGTTGAAGAACGACGGTTACTGGACGTCCGTTCTTCATGTTCTTGAGTTGCAGCAGCAGAAAACTTTTCCTGCAACTCGTGATTTCTTCGTTCTCTTGTCTCTACTAACTCCCCAAACTCTCGACACCCACTCCAGGACTCCCAGGGAACCTATTTAAACCAAAAACACGCGTTGAATCTCCTCCATTAATCCCAAATAATCTTCTTTTACTCGGGATATTTTCTTTCCTTTTTCAAAGAAATACGGGATTTTCTTTCCTTCAATTCCTCTTCCGCGCTTCTGTTGATGTGGAACACACTCCAAACAAGTTTCTACAGCATCTCAACTCCATCCAAACACGTACAAACACGCTGAATCCCGTGAACAACTCTTCCCTGCACGTATTCCCCTTTTTCCATCTCGTGGATTGCCTAGCCAATTCAAGCCAATTATGGTCGAACCAAACACCCATACCATCTTTATTATGATATATCACATCTTTCCACAAAGTTTCAGCGATTGAATCGCACAAAATCACGTCCAAATGTCCGATCAAACTTCTGCCAATTGCATGCATCATTTTTCCCGCCTTTTTATGATTTCAAATTTTTGGAAGAAAGGGACCTCCCCTTTATCCATTCCTGGGGTCCCTTTAGCAATTGGGGCAGAAATAGTAATTTTTGGGGATGAAACAGTAATTTTTCTGGGTGTTTTTAACAACTCCTCCGGGTGCTTTTAGCACATTTCTGGGGTGCCTTTAACACTTTATCCTGGGGTGTAAAACACCACTTTTTAAGCCCATTTCGCCGCAATGGCTTATTTCTCTAAAATTTCCTGCAAAGACATAAAATAACACAATAAATACAAAATCGAGCACTAACAATACATACAATTGAGACATATTAGACACATAAATGTGTCTATCAACACCCCCAAACTTATTATTTGCTAGTCCTCGAGCAAAACTAATATGGAAAATAAAATCCTAACTCACTAGGTGTCCCTAGTGACATAGTTAATCTCGGGAGGGTTTACTAGAGGTGTACCCACAAAACCAATACTCCAGACCCTAGCTATCTACGGAGAACCTTGGAAGGCATTAAAGAATCTCCTTGGTTGGCATACAATATTGACTATAGGAGGAAGTACCCGGATGCGAAATTCCAATTGTTGTACACGAGTTTGTACTCAAGCATACTAAAATTCATATAAAGTGACAGAGATCTACTCAGATAGTTGCACTATGGACATCATATTTGGAGTCAAACTAATCATATGGATAGAAAAAGGAGATGGAAATAGAAAAATGTAGATGGTTTTGATGTTAACCAAATGATCGATGTTTCACATATCTGTCTGAAGGCCACTGCCATAATGAACCTATCCTAATGGGCTGAGATACCAGTCTAACTAATATCAACACAACTGGCATATACAAGGGAACCAGTGGTAAATAACTTAAATCTAGATCACCAAACTGGCAAATACAAGGGAACCAACAGTTGACTACAGAGAACAATAACCATTTTTTTTTGATAACTTAACGACATGAATAGATCTTTTTGATCCCAGCGCATGCTTCTTGTCAGCAGATTACACGATAGTTCCCACATGTCCTGCATTCCACGCTTGCTTAGGCGACGAAAACAGGGAGAACACACGCATATTGTTATCCAAGTGTTAATACTTATTCCGATTGGTCTAACTGGTCCGGTTTTTTTTTTTAGTAACTCAGTCACTCTAATTCACCGTAACAGTGGTAACAACTTGAATCGTGTGCCCCACCTAATCACTTAGAGAAACATAGTTTAAAAAGAAAAAATAAAATAAAAAAAAAGAAATGAAAAGGATTCAACGAGATATGGTGCAACTATCATGTTATTTCTAACACCTGAGCTCTGTGCTTTTATGAATAGACTCTATAGATGTTTCCATCTTATCAGATTGGTTCCTCAACTTCTACAACCAAGATCCTTCCATCCACTTATATTAGTTAATGCCATCCTGAATACGCATAAATCTCTAGGCTCTGGAGCGTATTTATTTATTGCAACTAAAAGATTTTCCCATACCCCCAGACTTAAATCTAACATTGTCCTAAATGTTCTAAAGATGAAACTAAAATCATGAACAAGGAGAAACTGTTACCATTTGAAGCGAAAGAGTTAAGGAAAGATATTATCGTGTTGCATGGGCATGGGATACCTCCCAAGAAGTTCTAAGTTTAAAGTCTTCAGCCAGACTTAGGAAAGGATTAGTCAACTCGAACCATAAAGTACCAGTCGAAATAACTGTGGGTCTTCAAAACTAAATAGAGCTGACCAAAGGAAACTGCAATGAACCAAGAAAGTGAACAAGACTAGCATGCCCTTACTTAGTTTCCTTATTAAGAAATTTATATCTAATTGTGGTTCAGTAACTATGAAAGGGTCTAAATAGAAAATTTTCATTGGCTGCGTTTCTTCATAGGTGGGATCCGAATCATTAGGTCCTAGAGTCTGGAAAAACCCAAATATGATCTTAGAAGCGCTCAATAATAACCTAAATAACTGAGGATACTCTAAGTCAATAAGATTTTACTTACAAAATTGACCACAATGAGAGTAGTGGTCATTCTTAAGAAAATGTGTCAATTATAATTTCCTAAAGCATTTAGGTTTAGTCTCACAACTTAATATTCGACACATTTGGAATATAAACGTTACCACAGTTGGAAGAAAACTATTTGGTGGGAAAACAAAGTCAATTTGGGTATCATAACCTGGGCAAACCACATCAACCAGAGGATGGGTTTCTAACGATTGAACTTCTTCCTGGACATCATTAGGTTCGGGAAAACGAGTATGAAGGTAATCTTGTAAAATTTTCAAGGCAAAGATATCAAGTACTAAGTGAAGGGACTTTCTAAGAGTTAAAAAACACGGAGAATGATAATCACCCCCAAACTTAGAGTTTTCTGTGTCTCTAGAAAGACTAGGCACAACTTCCCTAATTTCTAGGTCATCAGATTCCTGGAAATGGTCAATAGATTCTTCTAAGTTGGGTTCATCCTCACTCATTTCTACGAGTTCATCTTATTTTTCTAAGTCTAATGTTTCTAAATTTCTAGACTCTAAAACAATATTCTCCGAATAAACTCGTTCCTCGAAACTATCATCGGCTTCGTAGACAGGAAATACTACATCGTCTAAAACGAGGGTATATCTAGTCAAATCCTCTTCCTTTTGAATGGATGAATAATTATTAAAATTATTTGGATTTGAAATAGAAATAATATTATCATTGTAAAGCTCAATTGGAGTATCCATTTCCTGATCACTATTCTTACATAAGTATGATTCTCCATCAACACTATCCTCATCATAATAACATGAAAAAGATCGAACCTCATCAAAACTAGTAGTGCTACCAATTCTATCCTTGTTATCTTGATTACGTAAATAACTATCTTCATTCTCAAGGGTATTATTGGATACACTATATTGGCAATTCACGTAATTTCGAGCAATTCTTTCGTTCGTCTCAGCTATCCGCTTGAGGTGGTCTTCTAAAGAAGGTTCACTCATTATTGTAGTTATTTCGTCTATAATTATATTATTCATCTCAGCTAACTTACGCGTCGACTCAGCTAATTTACGTGTTGACTCAAGTAAAGAGGAATTATCAGAAGGATCATAAAAAGGACTACTTTTCAATAGTTTCATTGCATCCTCCAAAGACGAGGAACTAGTGCTATAGTCTTCTTGCTCGTATGATCGGTGCGCATGTGTATAGTAATTGGGCTCACCATGGTATGACTCGTAACCTTCAAAAGTTTCGCGTTCCCAACCACTATTCCCAATAAGGGTGCACAGGAACCGAGCCGGACCGACGGACCGTTCCGGAACCGCTGGAACCGTACCTGGTTATGTACCGAACCGAGGAACGGGGTACAGGTACCGGTCCTAAAAATAGGAACCGAGGCTAGGGAGGTACAGGTACACGGCCCTGGCCTAGTCCCGTGTCGAACCGTACCGTCTGTACCGATTAGTTGTAGCCGTCAGATTTAGGAGATGATAGATCAATAATAACCGTTGGATTAAGTGGTGGTATATAAGCAAACGTTATAGGTCTAGGGTTTCTATTCTCAATTTCGTTTCTTTTTTTCTTTCTGTCTCTCGACTCTCTCCTCTGTCTCTGAGAAGGAGAATAAGTGAAGAACTCTGTTGGATTACTCCTCTGTCTCGTTGATTGATATGAGTTTATGTTTCAGTTCTTACTAAGAGGTAATCAGATGTTGCGGATTTTGATTTTCTGTGGTGATTCATTACGAAGTTAGGTTTGTAATTTTTTGTGGTGATTCATTACGAAGATCATGTTGTATGTGATTTCTAATTGTTTTAGTTGATTCGCCAAATCACGTTTAGTTGTTATCAGAATTTTATGATTTTGGTTTTGATTGGTCTAGATCCAGTGAACTTTGAGGATTGATTAGGTTGTTCATGAATTATTTATTTTTGGGCATTTTTGATGAATCTGAGCATTGGTTTGTATTTTTATGTATTCATTTTGATTTGATTTGTTGGTTTGTTTTAGTTTTGAATTTTAATTGGGGTTCAACTTTTTCTTTTCTTCCTGATCTGTTCAACAGGCAATAATTGAGCTTCATAATTTGAATGACACCATTATCTGATCTTCAAGAAGGTAACATAACCTCATTTAGCACTTGTTTTTCACCCCTCTGTGCACCTTTCTTTCATTATAATCATGTTTTCGTTGATGATTCTTGAAAAATCAAGACAAAGCTTCGATGTGTAATCATTATTTTTGTGAAGTTTTGAATCTTTTGATCTTAAAAGCTATGTCTGATTATATTAGGGTTTCACTTTCACAGGGTAAGACAAAGGGAAAAGAAAGGAACTGAACTGGATTAAGTATCAATCAGATTATCTAAGGGAGTGGAGAAAGAGAAGGAAAAGGTTAGAGATTTGTTGTTGTTTTGGATTATGTTGTTCCTAATTCACTGTCTAGTGTCTAGTGCTAATCTTTGAATGGTAATGGTGCTGTTTTAGTAATTTGAGTACTTCTTTTTCTTTTTGTTAATGAAATTAGGGTGTTACCGTGTTAGTAATTGTTCTGATTTCTGGTGTTGTCAAAGTGCATTTACTTGCAGTGATGCTCCAATTCTGTGGTTTTGTAACTTTTGTTTATAAAGTTAATATGGGTTAGGTGTTCCTACTAGTTACAATTAGCAATCTGGGATTACGATTTGGTTCATTATACTGCTGTTAGACTTTGTTGATGATGCTATATAAGTACCAAGTAGTTAACTGCAATTACATGTTAGAGCAGGACAAGAATGACAAGTAGTTAGTTCTTATGTTTCATGAATCTTCTTATGTTTCATCACCTCCATGTTTGTCTAAATAAAATGGATTTTGTTGAAATGAAGAATCAATAGGTACTGAGAAGTTATCTGACTTGATCAAGTGTATGATTAGGTGCTGAAGTGCAGATTTAAGTTCTTGGAGTGGAGTGGGTTTTCTGAATTGGGTTTATTAAATGTTGTTGAAATCTAATTTATTTTCTTGTGCTTTTGATTAGGTGCTGAAGTGCAGATTTAAGTTCTTGGAGTTCACTAATTCAGTAATTCTAGAGGGTTGCTGATACTGCACATTCAAGGTTTGTCATTTGGTATTTGTGCATTCCTCGTCTACCTGTGGTGGGCATATTACATTATTAGAACATCAAGATTCAAGATTACAGAAGCACTAGCTGCAGCTGCACTGCTAGTTGAGTAGTTGTTCTTTTTTCAGATTTTCTCATTTTCAAGACATAGTGTGTGTGTGTGTCTGTGGCTACTGCTACTTTTTTTTTCCATATTTTCAAGACATTGTTTGTTTGGTTTGTTAGTAATATTGCTACTTATTAGTTGTTGCTTCGAATGAGAATTTGTTCTATAGAAAAAACAGGTAAAAGAAAAGGCAGTCATTTTTGTGCTGAAAAGGTACCGACTGGTACCGGAACCGTGCCGGAACCGCACCGGAACCGAATGGTACCGGAACTGAGGTACACGGTACCGGTCCAAAATCTTCGTCCCGATCCTAGGGAGGTACAGGTACTCGGCCTCAGCAAGAACCGAGCCGAACCGTACCGTGTGCACCCTTAATTCCCAACATGGTCATAGAAAGGATGATGTCCATATTCAAATTCAGGTCGATAATCATTGTATTGGCTTCTATCATACCAGTTCGACATTCTTAATTGCAAGGGAATTCTACACAATCACAAACAAGGCTGACTCGACCAAATCAAACCTATAAAATCTAGCAAACAACAAGTATCATGGTTCCACTTAGATTGTTTCTAGACCATCTTCTAATCCTTCGAAAGGGAATTCGTTACAATTTAAGCAAACCCCTATGGAATCAATCCGAGTCAAAGTAAGTTGAATTGAAGCGAGGGAAGCTCAGTGGAGCTTTGATACCCAAGGCCTCACCGCTATCGCAAGGCGGCGCAGTCACGCATTCAACTCACAGAAACCATCATGAACTTCGAAGTATGCTAAAAGTGTAACCAATATTTTTCGAACGACTTTCCTACTAAGCTCGTTACCCTATAGGTCTCGTTCTAGTCAAAATTTTAAACTTAGGTTCGCGTTTGGTTTCGTTTTCCTAAAGCGGGCAAGAAGGAAACGATGATGAAATCCGAGTCCTTATCTTAATTTGGCCAAACCTTGCCCTTTACTAGGAAATTAAAACAACCTTATTCAAATCCTCAGCATATATTCACCTTATGGCATACAATAAACCCGCTGACAGGGGATTCGCGGGTGTTTCGAAAGCTTACCTCCCGTACCAGACGGGCACAGAACCGCTGAAGTCGACTCGGGCCACTGACTCCGGTGTCAGTGTGCGAACCCGAGGGGCCGAGAACATATTGTAATCGTCGTCCTTCCCTGCAAACAGTTTATATTCTTTTTTTATATAACCCTTCTGTAGGGTTTAAAATTAAAATAAATTGTCCAAAGTCCAGTCCAATGAAAAGAAATACAAAAAATAATAATAATAATTACAAAAAATAAATAAAATGGAAAGTCTCTTTAAAAAAAATAAAAAAAAATAAATCTCTCTTTTTTTCTTTTTTTTTTGCTTTGTCTTTTTTCCTTCTCTTTTAGCTTTAAGATTTGATTCCAAGGTCTTTAGTATCCAACTTCAAACATGTAATACAAAGACACAACCAAAGAGACGTAAAAAGAACAAATGAAATAATAAAAAAAATAATAAAAACCTAAAATTTCTTCTGCCTAAGCAAAAATCCGCGTCGGCGGCGCCAAATTGTTTTTAATTTTTTGAGAGTCGTTGTAGTTTTGGTAAATAGGATTCGAACTCAAAGATTTGTGAAGATTAAGTTTAAAGATTTAATAAAATTATATACAAAATTATTAATAATGGGTGCGAGAGGTAACCAAGACACTAGATTCCACTATTATGCAAAATTGAATGATAAATATTTCAAAACTCTATTCAATTCTTAAGTCCTCTTTTATCTTTAATTCACTATCAATCATACAGATTCTCAAGCATTATTTGTAAACCTTAAGCATAGATTATCAAGAGATTAAACCAAGCATAACCTATCAAACTGAATAACAAATAATTAAAACAATCATTCAAACAATTTAAAACTCTGCAAAAGCAGCGATTAGGTGAATTATATAATTAAATGAAATAGTTACCCATTTATGTTGCGTGAATAGCTTCCTCCATTGCCTTGGTTACGAGGGAATTAGATCATCATAGTATAAATGCTCTCAAAATATTTTATTATGGCTCAAAAATGGTTTACAAATGATGAGAACAAGAGAAAATGGTGTAAACAGCTAATGTGCGACCGACAGGAAGCGTCACACAAGAACGATAAAAAAGAAGTGCATTGTCGTTGTGGTTCTAAGACTCTCACCTATGACCCACGAAGACTTTTCGTTGTAACTGTTGAAGAACGACGGTTACTGGACGTCCGTTCTTCATGTTCTTGAGTTGCAGCAGCAGAAAACTTTTCCTGCAACTCGTGATTTCTTCGTTCTCTTGTCTCTACTAGCTCCCCAAACTCTCGACACCCACTCCAGGATTCCCAGGGAACCTATTTAAACCAAAAACACGCGTTGAATCTCCTCCATTAATCCCAAATAATCTTCTTTTACTCGGGATATTTTTTTTATTTTCTTTACTTTTTCAAATAAATACGGGATTTTATTTCCTTCAATTCCTCTTACGCGCTTCTGTTGATGTGGAACGCACTCCAAACAAGTTTCTACAGCATCCCAACTCCATCCAAACACGTACAAACACGCTGAATCCCGTGAACAACTCTTCCCTGCACGTATTCCCCTTTTTCCAGCTCGTGGATTGCATAGCCAATTCAAGCCAATTATGGTCGAACCAAACACCCATACCATCTTTATTATGATATATCACATCTTTCCACAAAGTTTCAGCGATTGAATCGCACAAAATCACGTCCAAATGTCCGATCAAACTTCTGCCAGTTGCATGCATCATTTTTCCCGCCTTTTTTTGATTTCAAATTTTTGGAAGAAAGGGATCTCCCGTTTATCCATTCCTGGGGTCCCTTTAGCAATTGGGGCGGAAATAGTAATTTTTGGGGCTGAAACAGTAATTTTTCTGGGTGTTTTTAACAACTCCTCCGAGTGCTTTTAGCGCATTTCTGGGGTGCCTTTAACACTTTATCCTGGGGTGTAAAACACCACTTTTTAAGCCCATTTCGCCGCAATGGCTTATTTCTCTAAAATTTCCTTCAAAGACATAAAATAACACAATAAATACAAAATCGAGCACTAACAACACATACAATTTAGACATATTAGACACATAAATGTGTCTATCAGAAGAAAATTGAGTATCCGTCTTCAATTATAACCTATATTCTTTTTCTTTTTTATATTTTTGTATTTATGATATTTCCTTTTTAACTCTTGTATTTATCATAATATTATTCTTCCCTATTGTGTCTCCAATTTTTGCTCTTAATTATTCTTTATAATCGCTAACAAATATTTAATAAAATCCAACTTAATATATTTTGGATTTTTTTTTTGACAGAAACTGACTTTTGTGTTCTCCATATGGATAGAAACTAAGAAATGCAACCTCCCCAAGTGGTTGATTTTTTGAATACCCCTGCTTTAGCTATAGCCAAGCAAAAAGCCTAACCACAGTGCCTGACTTTAGGAATGGCCGATTCAGGTTTTTCTGGTTTAATTTGTATAAACAATACAAAAGTAATGTTGTCGGGTACTATATTATCAAAAAGAGTATCTTAATGTCTCTTTAAGAATCCAAATTGTGGGAATCACTAGAAGTCCCCTATATAAATGTATTTTGTTATAAATTGAATCTGTGAACTTTTGGTATTTTTACACCAAATATTTAGTAAAAATGTCGGCATGGCATGAAATTCGTTAATAAATCAATGCCGAATAAACGCGAATATTTTTTTGACAGACAATTAGTTGAGTCGTTATTGAAAAGGAGAAGGTACAAAGTATATCACAGACTTTTTTGTTCATAACCTATATGGACAATACCCAATACAACCACAAGTAGGTCAAAACAAAGTTCCTTGAAGAAGAGTGTATATAAAGTTTATCTCTTTCTATTCCACAGTCAATATGCATATACCAAAGGTCTGTGTTGTTTGAGGGTGAAAACTGTTTCTGCTGAATTTGGTAATTTTGGGTATGTGGGTGAGAAACGAATCTAAACCCTAAACAATGTACTGCAAGGGAGTACTTTTGATTCAGGAGATCAATCTGTACAATCCTGGCCTAAACCAAGAAATGGCCGTTTCAGGCTTGCTTCGGTCACAAAGTGAAGGAGAAGGGTTGGTCTTAGGGAGGGAAGGGAAGAGAGTGTTGAGACCAGAATAGTTGATTCTGAAGGGTTTTTTTTTATGACTTGTAACGGAAGTGGTACTAGTTAGCCTAATGGAAAGATACCAGGTGATTTCTAGATACCGTGTGTTGCCGACCAAAAACTTGTTTTTGGTGGAAATAGGTGAGACTTATTTATACAAGTCATAGTGAAACGTACCCTGGTCTCGTAGGAAGTGGAAATGATTGAGTGCTGGAAGAAAAGAGTAACGTGTAACTTCCAGATGTTATGTTTTCATGATGAAGGAAGTGAATTCGTTTAACCGCCGGTCTTACTCTTCCATGATGAAGGAAATGAATTGTTTACACCGTTACTTTTCACCACCACTAATTATCCTACTTCATGACACTTTCTTGTAACGGGTGCATTGCACGCCGCACGCTGTAAACCGCCATACCAATACTCTGATGAGCATCCCCCAGTTTGTGACATATTTTGATGTCTCGAGTGTTTTCAAGGAAAACATGTAGTACTTTGCTACATGTGGCAAGTTAAAATTGAGAGGCTTGCTGATGAGTGCCAAATATTGTATATATTTATCCCTTTTTGTTGGCATTTTAACTCATCTTTTATGCATTAATTCTACATTTTATCCCATATTCTGTATTTTCATTGTTTTCAAGAATAAATATTTTTATTAATTAATTTTGCATTTTTTGGTAGTCAATAAAGTTCGGATGAGTCGCGGAGCGAAAAGAGCAGAAAAGTAGTAAAAAGCCGGGAGAAATTACGCAAGGAAGCCGCGAAGAATGGTGCGCACAACCTCATTTTCTACACACAAAAGCGCCTCCGTCCTCAGCCATCAGATCATTTCTCAGAAGCATCCGACGGTCGCTCCTTGCTGAGCATCAAAATCTGATGTCTCTGCCAAGCACCACAGCGCTGAAATTCCAAGCCTTCAGATTAGATGGTAGTTGAATCCAACGGTCGCTCCCTTGCTGCGCATCGAAGTTTGATATACCCGCCTAACACTACAGTACCTAACTCCATCAAGTACCGTTCATTTTGTTGTATCATATAATCCAACGGTCGCTCATCGCTTGCCTCCGAATCACCGTCCGATCTACCAATCATCATCGCATCCCACGGTCGAGATTCGCCAAACATCAAACTCGATGATCCCGCTACACACCTTAGTGACCGAGCCACTACACCCCAACCAAACATCACCTAAGCTCATTCTATCGACCCATCTCCACCATCACCACCCACCCTGCGCAGAACCACCACCATCTCCCTGTTCCCGCTCAACCACCACCACAACCACCTCTACCAACTCTCAAATCAATCAACCACTATAACCCATCTCCACTACCATCATTACCACCTATCTAGTCACCTAATTTCCCTTTTGATACACGTTTTTCTTCCAAAACCCTAACGTGTAAAAATTGGTAAATTAGGTTGAGTTAGATGGACAATTGGACGTAGCTAGAGCATCAGGAGAGGAATTGGAGGCATGGGTCGACATCTACCAGTGTCATCAGTGATTAGGTAAACTTTAATTGAAATTTTTATATGAACCCTAATTCCATAAATTGGGGATTTTTGGGGGAAATTGATTGTACTTCTAATTAGAAGCATGGGTCACATATTAGGGGTGTTATCAGTGTGTTAGGTGAGTGAATTTTAGATTTTTGGGTAAAACCTAAATTCACTGACTTATGGGATTTTTTTGGGATATTTCTTGTATGTATAAATAGATGCTATGGGTTGTGTTAGAAAGCATGCCTGGATTAGCCAGTGTATCCAGAACCAAGTTCTGTTAATGATAATTTTTGTGCTGTTCATGTTATGTTGCTGTTGTGTTCATGTTAGTGTAATATCTTGTTCTGTGTGTGATGTTTGTTCCTGTGATGTTTTGCATCCATCTGTTCTATCATGTCCCTGCCTATCATGCTCTAAGTCAATTGCTAAGATTAGATGAAGTCATATAAACCATAAGGAAATTTCCTAATCAAAACATGTCAAACATCCTGCTCTCACAGTGCATATCATGTATGCATTGTAGTTAGAATTCCCTTATGTTATCATGTACAGCTCATGCTTAAAATGCTATTATAAACCCTCTGACTAGTTGTACTCTAAACAGACAATTAGTACTTAGGTAATTACCTTAGCTGTGATTAGAATGTTCCTTAGGCTGGTAGTGGATTCAAAATTCTAGTGATCATCCTCTTGTTCTCACTGTTTTCTTATTCACTTCACTTATTCTCTTTCTTTCATTTACTGTTTTCTTCACATCTCTGCCCTTGGCCTTAGGCCTTGGTTCATTTTGTGCTGTTGCTTGCTGTTGCATACCATACTGCTTAGTTCCATTTTCTTGACTGCTTGAGCAGCTGCAGCTGCTGCTGCAACTCTGTTGCTGCAGCACTGCTGTGCAGCTCTTCCTCTGCTGCCCTGCAGCACTGCTGCATTGCTTCCTGCCACTCTGCCAAGCCAAGTGCAGCTCTTGCTCCTGCTGCTGCTGTCAGGCTGCCACTTCTTCTCCTGCCTAGGTTACTGCTAAGCTGTTGCTGTTGCCACTTCTTCTGCTGTGCAGCTCTTGCTTCTGCTGCTGTTGCAGCCACAGTTCACCAAGTCCATTTCCTTCCCAAAGGCCTAGCTGAAGACTAACTGAGCCCAATTAAATTCAGTTAAGCCCAAGACCTAGTTCCTTACCAAGCCCAGATCACATTTCAGACTGAAGCCCAATTCAGTCATCTGTGGGCTTAACCAAAGCCCATTTGTTAAAGACCAAAGCCCAAACTCATTAAAGCCCAAACCAATTTAACTGTGGGCTTATTCCATAAAGCCTAAACTCAAAGGCCAAAGCCCATTTGTATTTCAAGAGAACAAACTGAGCCCAAGCTCAGTTCCTTTTATTGAGAACAAACCCAATAGCACATTAAGCCCAACATTTCCAAAAGGCTTCTAAGCCCAAAGCAAATCTAGGAACCCAATTAGCTAACACACATTTCCAAAACACACCCAATCTCTGTGGATCGACCCGTACTTGCACGAGCTACAACTGACGACCGTGCACTTGCGGTATTACTGTAGGCCCGTTTTATTGCGCATCATTTTTCTAACACCTTTCCTGGCCTGCCAAGTTTTTGGCGCCGCTGCCGGGGATCGGTGCTGTGTTTTATCTGTGTGTTTTCTTAGCTATTTTGTATTCCATTTCATAGCATTTGCATCTGCATCTGCTTCATTTCATTTGCTATTGAACCTGCTGATTCTGAACCTGTTTTTCCTCTGCTGGGACGCCACCAAGGAAAAGAACCAAAACCCAACTGGGTTTTTGCAACAATATCAGAGCAGCTGGGCTGTGCTACAAAGGTAAGCCTAAACCCATTCAATTGAGAGAACCCAACCTGTGGGCTTCCAAATTTATTTAATTGTGGGCTTGTAATAATTAACCCAATTTTTTTGGGATTTTTATTTTTCTATTTGGGTTTGTAATAATTTATTTTTGGGCTTGTCGTTTAATTTGTGGGCTTGTATTTATTGTGTGGGCTTGTTTAATTTGGACTGATAATTTGGACTCTGGGTTTAAACCCAGCTGAGCTTAAAACTGATTGTGGACTTGTACTTGGACCTCGAAACCAAAGTTTTAAAACAAACGTCAGGCCTTAACCAACTGGGCCAAATTAAACTTTCAAAATTAAAACTTGGATTTTCGTAGGCCGCAGCCTTCCTTCCATTTCATTAGAGGCTTGCACAGTGGGCTTGCTCCCATTCAAAAACCAAAATTTTCTTAATTTTATTTTCTAAAACCAAATTTTATTTTCTTAATTTTATTTTCTTTAAAAAAAAAAAAAAAAAAAAATTCTACTTTGCTCCCAATTTTAAAACCAAAATTTTACTTGCTCCCATCTTAAACCAAATTTTTTCTAAAATATCCCATTTTAAACCAAATTTTCAAAGTGTCTCCCACCAAAACCAAAATTTTCCCAAAAATCCAAACCCTTTAAAAAAAAAAAAAAAAAACCAAATTCTGAGCTTTGTAACATAGTCACTTAGCTTTTTGAGCCAATCATGTCTGGATATTGGTCTGCTCCTGGGGATGGAAATAAAACTCTTAGAGAACTTGCTTATGGGCATCTGCCACGTTATGAACCTTCCACGGACCATGATGTCAATAGTCATAGGAATTATTATGGACATTTTCAAAGTCCCGAGCCGCATTACATGAACCCTAATGACTATTCATACATGCATCATTCGCCACAACGTGAAAATAAACATTTTGCTAGTGCCTCATTCACCCAATCATCACTTATGGATCAAATAGAAGCTCGAATCACAGCTTTAGAAATGCAAACACATGAGGAATATGTCACATCTAATTTTCTTAGGCAACCTGAAATCTATGCATGTCCCACATGTGGTGGTTTAGACCACCCTGTTGAGAATTGTCATATTTTGCATAATTTTAGGCAATCTAGAGAAAATTCAAGGTATGAAATGCCCATGAATTGTGAGAATGGTATTCATTGGGACCATAATCAATCCTTTGAGGGTTGTGATCAATCTTTTATAGACCCTAATGACCATGCACACATGTACCATTCACCACAATTTGAACATGAAGAATTTTGTACTCCCATGAATTTAGACTCCACTACAGAAGCTTCCAAACTCAGTGAGCAAAACTTCGATAGATCTACATCACGAATTAAGGCACATTTAGATCAGATTTTGCTTCACCTACAAGAGGAGGAAATTCATGAGGAAATGTATGTTGTCCCTAATGAAGTGTCTGGTCCCATTCATGTAAATAATGTTGAATATGAACCTAATTTAGAGGAACATGAATCGACTAATGACACCACCACTTTTAATGAGGACCAATATGCATGCTACCATGATGATGATTATGATGATTATGATGATATGTTAGAAGAACATGAAAATATTGTGGAACCTGTTGGTTCAATAACATATGGCTTCTCGCCCTCGACCTTCATGAATGTTGTTTCTAATACTCATTGTAATTCATATGATTTTGATATTGACATGGGGTTCGTACAATTATTCTGTGAAGATGAGCATGACATAGGAATAGTTGAATCTTCTGTAGACACTGATATGCCTGAAAATATATTTGATGTGTCTGATTCTCTACCTAGGTCACATTGTGATATTTCTCCTGATTTGCCGATGCACGAGAATAAATTTGTTGATGATGTTGATGATTCTGAGTGTGAACTTGCCAATGTGAATGATGATTGTGAGCATGATGTGACATATGTAGATGATTTAGGAGATTTTGAGTTGATTAATAATGATATACCTATTCTTCTACCTAAGTCACAATCTGTTGGCCTTCCATCCAACCTAGATTTGGTTTGTACCAATATTGTAAAACCAATTTTTCTGAAAATGCCTAACCTAGGTTTGGAACTGTGTGCTTCCCAAGTCCTTTTGGACTATTTTGATTCCAAATATAATACAATTGAGGAGCCACAGTTGGAAATTGCATGTTTACCCGTCCCTAGCACAGTTCATTTTGAGCTAGACCTTTTGCATGATGAACCCCCAAAACTGCGCGATTTTGTTTTCAAAACTATATCTTCTGTAAAATCCAGGTTTGGGGGTAGCTCATTTTGTTTCACAGTTTCACTTGCGTTTCTATCATATTATTACTGTGTGAAGCTGTTGAAATGTCTACACTTCGTCTTTTGGGTTGATCCTCAACTCTTTAGATTGTTAGTGTATGGTGAATTTTTTGTATATAATCCAGTAGATAAAATTTCTTAAAAACCCTTTTGTTCCTTTTGTATATATTTTGCTAATCCAATATGATCTCGGCTGAAATATGTTGGATTTTTGCCTTGAATAACGGAGTTTTAATTCTGCTTTCGCCGAAATCGGGTATTCTCTCTCCTTTTACTCTACTCAGCATGTCCCTTTCCATATGTTGCATTTTAATTCTTTCCATATTTTGAAACATTGAGGACAATGTTTAGTTTAGGTTTGGGGGTATAGAGTAGATGCCACGATAATATGCTATAATTGAAAACAAAACTCCTTCTTCTTTTTGAAAAAAATTGAAAAATTCCAAAAAAAAATTGAAAAATCGAAATTCAAAAAAAAATTAAAAAATGAAAAAATCATAAAAATGGAGCTCATTTACCTTGAAATGTTGACTCTTGTGCAAATATGTATTTTTATTAGGAGTCTTAGTCTAGATATTTAGGCACCCTGATTCTAGCACAATTCACATAGTGATAAGAAATTTGCACGCGCACGATCTACCAATACATGTATAGCCTCATCCTTGAGGTGTTCTATCGGAAGTTTTAGTTGCCAATCACTTTAGAATACTGAACGAAACTTGACTAGCTTGTTCTTTGGTTGGTTGGGATAGAAGGTGGAGGTTACATTAAGAAAGACAACCATCGAATTTAACTGGGTGCATCAAAAAGGGCTACCTCTTGCAAAGTGTCATGTAATTTTTTGTTTCCTTTTGTATATGTATCAAAAGTGTTTCCTTATCAAAAAAAATAAAATAAAATAAAAAATGATGTATATATTCAGAAAAAAAAAATCAAAAAAAATCAAAAAAAGAATGAAAAAAATGAAAAAATCAATCAAGTATTTATCAATTCCATCCTCTCTTGTTCCAAAAATAAAAGAGAGTAGTCAATGTAAATAAGAGTCATGTAAATAGTCATTTTGTTGTTTCATTGTAATAAGCAAGGAGGGTGTATGCCATTGATGTACAACGCGAGTAATTGTGAAATACCTCCAACTCATTCACAATTCTCGTAAAGTCCGGACAGCTAGCTAGATTTCGACCTTGGTTCTTAGCCTGAGAAACTATCTCTTGGTGATTAGTAGTCATAACATCCAATCTTTCTTTACACATGTGTAGATACACTTTACACTCTTATCACATGTCTTTTTTTTGTTATCAGTGCTAGGATCGTGCCTTGATAGCTAGATTGACATCTCCATTTTGCTGTGAGCTTAACTGACTTGCACATGTCACATTTGATGGAATCTGAGCTTATATTTTGACCTAGAACTTTGTAGGTACGTTCTAAGCAAACCTTCACGAGACTTCAACTCGTCCACTAGGGACACTTAGTGGTTTAAAAGGCTTAGTGCATACGCTAAATGCATTCGAGAGACCAGCGACAGTGGTATAGTTAGGATTTCCTTAGTTCTGTTTTACTTGAGGACAAGTAAAATTCAGGTTTGGGGGTATTTGATGAGTGCCAAATATTGTATATTTTTATCCCTTTTTGTTGGCATTTTAACTCATCTTTTGTGCAGTAATTCTACATTTTACCCCATATTCTGTATTTTCATTGTTTTCAAGAATAAATATTTTTATTAATTAATTTTGCATTTTTAGGTAATAAATAAAGTTCGGATGAGTCGCGGAGCGAAAAGAGCAGAAAAGTAGTGAAAAGCCGGGAGAAATTACGCAAGGAAGCCGCGAAGAATGGTGCGCACAACCTCATTTTCTACACACAAAAGCGCCTCCGTCCTCAGCCATCAGATCATTTCTCAGAAGCATCCGACGGTCGCTCCTTGCTGATCATCAAAATCTGATGTCTCTGCCAAGCACCACAGCGCTGAAATTCCAAGCCTTCAGATTAGATGGTAGTTGAATCCAACGGTCGCTCCCTTGCTGTGCATCGAAGTTTGATATCTCCGCCTAACACTACAGTACCTAACTCCATCAAGTACCGTTCATTTTGTTGTATCATATAATCCAACGGTCGCTCATCGCTTGCCTCCGCATCACCGTCCGATCTACCAATCATCATCGCATCCCACGGTCGAGATTCTCCAAACATCAAACTCGATGGTCCCGCTACACACCTTAGTGACCGAGCCACTACACCCCAACCAAACATCACCTAAGCTCATTCTATCGACCCATCTCCACCATCACCACCCACCCTGCGCAGAACCACCACCATCTCCCTGTTCCCGCTCAACCACCACCACAACCACCTCTACCAACTCTCAAATCAATCAACCACTATAACCCATCTCCACTACCATCATTACCACCTATCTAGTCACCTAATTTCCCTTTTGATACACGTTTTTCTTCCAAAACCCTAACGTGTAAAAATTGGTAAATTAGGTTGAGTTAGATGGACAATTGGACGTAGCTAGAGCATCAGGAGAGGAATTGGAGGCATGGGTCGACATCTACCAGTGTCATCAGTGATTAGGTAAACTTTAATTGAAATTTTTATATGAACCCTAATTCCATAAATTGGGGATTTTTGGGGGAAATTGATTGTACTTCTAATTAGAAGCATGGGTCACATATTAGGGGTGTTATCAGTGTGTTAGGTGAGTGAATTTTAGATTTTTGGGTAAAACCTAAATTCACTGACTTATGGGATTTTTTTGGGATATTTCTTGTATGTATAAATAGATGCTATGGGTTGTGTTAGAAAGCATGCCTGGATTAGCCAGTGTATCCAGAACCAAGTTCTGTTAATGATAATTTTTGTGCTGTTCATGTTATGTTGCTGTTGTGTTCATGTTAGTGTAATATCTTGTTCTGTGTGTGATGTTTGTTCCTGTGATGTTTTGCATCCATCTGTTCTATCATGTCCCTGCCTATCATGCTCTAAGTCAATTGCTAAGATTAGATGAAGTCATATAAACCATAAGGAAATTTCCTAATCAAAACATGTCAAACATCCTGCTCTCACAGTGCATATCATGTATGCATTGTAGTTAGAATTCCCTTATGTTATCATGTACAGCTCATGCTTAAAATGCTATTATAAACCCTCTGACTAGTTGTACTCTAAACAGACAATTAGTACTTAGGTAATTACCTTAGCTGTGATTAGAATGTTCCTTAGGCTGGTAGTGGATTCAAAATTCTAGTGATCATCCTCTTGTTCTCACTGTTTTCTTATTCACTTCACTTATTCTCTTTCTTTCATTTACTGTTTTCTTCACATCTCTGCCCTTGGCCTTAGGCCTTGGTTCATTTTGTGCTGTTGCTTGCTGTTGCATACCATACTGCTTAGTTCCATTTTCTTGACTGCTTGAGCAGCTGCAGCTGCTGCTGCAACTCTGTTGCTGCAGCACTGCTGTGCAGCTCTTCCTCTGCTGCCCTGCAGCACTGCTGCATTGCTTCCTGCCACTCTGCCAAGCCAAGTGCAGCTCTTGCTCCTGCTGCTGCTGTCAGGCTGCCACTTCTTCTCCTGCCTAGGTTACTGCTAAGCTGTTGCTGTTGCCACTTCTTCTGCTGTGCAGCTCTTGCTTCTGCTGCTGTTGCAGCCACAGTTCACCAAGTCCATTTCCTTCCCAAAGGCCTAGCTGAAGACTAACTGAGCCCAATTAAATTCAGTTAAGCCCAAGACCTAGTTCCTTACCAAGCCCAGATCACATTTCAGACTGAAGCCCAATTCAGTCATCTGTGGGCTTAACCAAAGCCCATTTGTTAAAGACCAAAGCCCAAACTCATTAAAGCCCAAACCAATTTAACTGTGGGCTTATTCCATAAAGCCTAAACTCAAAGGCCAAAGCCCATTTGTATTTCAAGAGAACAAACTGAGCCCAAGCTCAGTTCCTTTTATTGAGAACAAACCCAATAGCACATTAAGCCCAACATTTCCAAAAGGCTTCTAAGCCCAAATCAAATCTAGGAACCCAATTAGCTAACACACATTTCCAAAACACACCCAATCTCTGTGGATCGACCCGTACTTGCACGAGCTACAACTGACGACCGTGCACTTGCGGTATTACTGTAGGCCCGTTTTATTGCGCATCATTTTTCTAACACCTTTCCTGGCCTGCCACTTGCCGAAGGTAAATAGCATGTAATGCAAGGATCGTCTTGGATAGTCGCCTAAAACATGTCGCGAGCTCATTAGTTCGGTGGCGAACTTGGGTGGCTGAGATTGCATCTCATGAAGAAGTATGGCCATTGATTATGGCCACATCTTGTTGTATAGGAAGTGGCGTCAGCCACATGCTAATGGCATGCCAGTGGCGTAGCCATGGCATGGCGGCATAGTGGTATGGCAGTGATGTTCGGCATGGCCAAAGCTAAAATTGGCTTCACAATCAAAGGAAGGGTTTGGCGTCATGGAAGGATTTGGAGTGGCCAAGTCTTGGCGCCGTTGGAAGGACTTGGGCGTGGCCAAGTTCTGGTGCCTTTGGAAGGACTTGGTGTGGCCAAGTCTTGGCGCCGTTGGAAGGACTTGGCGTGGCCAAGTCTTGGCGCCGTGGAAGGATTTGGGCGTGGCCAAAGCTTGGCGCTGTGGAAGAATTCTCCGTGGAAGAATTAGGGCTTGGCATGGCCAAGACGTCGTGGAAGAATTCTTCGTGGAAGAATTAGGGTTTGGCGTGGCCAAGGCGTCGTGGAAGAATTAGGTCGTGGAGTGGCCAAGGCGCCGTGGAAGAATTAGGGATTGGCATGGACAAGGCGTATTGGAGTCGGACCCACATGTGGCGTCGCAATGTTGGCCATGTTGTCATACCAATCCCGTTGCTCTGGGAACGTTATTTGGCTTTGGTAGCAATTTGCACAAATTAGGGTTTGTCGAATACCCTAATTTGTGCACGTTGTGTGCGAATGTGGCATGGCGCTACTTTTGTGAAAATGGCGCCATGGCTATGCCAAAGGAACCATTGCAAGGCCATAGTATGGAAACGGCCACATGAGTAGGAATTGTCGTGTGGTAGCTATTTAAGGAAGGTTTCCACGAAGTTGGCATGTTGTGAAGTTGTCGCGGTAGGGTGCGTTTGGCATTTAATGTCTGGTGACAAGTTTAGAATAAACTGATTAGCCAAAAAAAGGGGGTCGGCCAAACATAAGGCGCGACCACACTTCTGGTGAGGGTGTGGCGCCTTTAGGGCGACCTGATTGGTTAACGGGAAGTGGGGCCGGAAATCTAGGGCATGGTCGCACTTCTAGTGCGCTGCGGCGAAACCCTAACTTCTGCAAGTTAGTCAGGATGATTGACTAAATTCTATGTGTCGACATAAAGTTCTTTTAAGTTCATTGCCAGAGAGCAGCATGTTTTTCTGATTGAATACCTTATGGAAAGATCTTATTCTTGATACTTGGAGATTCATGCTACTCTGCTGCGAGTAAACACAAATCGTCATGCCATATCAACATTGAGAGTTCAGTCGGGGAACATAACATAGAAGGCATTCAGAGGAACTTATATTAAGTGAATATACGCGAGGCGCCGAAATTTACAGAACATCTTGGATTCACCAGTCTGGATAAATTTCATCTAAGTATATTAAGCGTCTCAATAAATTTACCAGTGGAGAGGTTAGCACACGTGGTTGTGTTTCCTTGCAGTGTGACGTCACATCAGATGCAAGGTTTTACGATTTTGATCCTAATCTAAAAACCACCATTAACATTAAGTCCCCTGCTTAGCACGTTTGTTGCGGGGTAAGCATGAGATGGTGACGGACAAGAGAAAAATCGAAGAGGGCAAGGCGTGAAGAGTTTTCCAGGGAAATTCAACTAACCTTTAGCGGAAGGCATGAGGAATCCGTGATCCTTGTATTGACGACTTGGCGCATTTCCGGCTTGACCAGGGGGTGTTGGCGTAGAGTTTTTCTTCCCGTAACATTGGTGCCAATTTGGGCCATCGGGTGGTGAAGATGGCGCTTCTGGCTTGGGAATGGCGGACGAAACTGCTTTGTACGGTGGAGGTTGCGTTGCTTTGAACGGCGAAAATGGTGATTCAATCTTGGCCGAGCGGAAATGAAGCTGCGGAATGGAGAATAGCGCGACTAGCTTGGAAAGGCCGATGGTGCGGCTAGCTCGGCATGGGGGATGGTGCAGCTAGCTTGGAGTAGCGGATGGCACGGCATTAAACGACCAAGATGGCGCCACCTTGGATATTGGAGATGGCGCTGCTTTGAACGGCTAAGATGGCGCCGCTTTGGTGATGTCCTTGGAATGGTGGAAAAAACACTTTGCACTTTGGCTACCAAACAGTGAAGATGGAGCCAGCTAGGTCGCAGAAAGGGAAGAGGGAACGTTTTGCTTGGAAGGGTGAAGGTGGCGCTGGAAATGACGCGGGTTGTTGGTGCATCGGCTATCGAGCAGAGAACCTAGCGCTGGAAGGATGCAAGTTCTTGGTGCACTGGCTGTCGAGCATAAAAACTAGCGCTGGAAGGATACAATCCGTTGGTGCTAGCTAGGGCGTGGGGAAGTGGCGCGGCTAGCTGCGCATGTCGGATGGTATGGCTAGATGGATTAGCGGATGGTCACGACTAGCTTGGTATGGCGGACGACGCGGCTAGCTTGGTATGGCGGATGGCGCGGCTACCTTGGCAATGGGGCATTGACTCCGCGGGCCCATCTGTCTTCTTCTGTGCATGGCCTTAAAAGGAAACCTTCTTCCACTCAAACTCCAAAAATAATACGTATATATAAAGCATCGCCAATCTTTTATCTTTTGCAATATTGGCTTTGTTTTCACATCTTGGTGCTAGCGGAAAAGGCTTGGATCAGCAGAGAGAACAACAACAAAAGTAGGCGAGCGTATTTTAGGTATGTTTCTCAACGTTTCTTCTAGGAAAGGTGATGATGGCACTGAAACTTCGGCTACCAAGCGGTGATGGTGGAGCCGGCTAGGTCACATGATGGGTGGAGATAACATGGATTGGATCACGGAGTGATGGAGTCATGGAGCTAACTTAACCACAGAGTGCTGGAGCCTTGGATAGTTGGCTTGACCACAGAGTGCTGAAGTCATGGAGCGTTGCACATTGAGTGACTGGTGTTGCTCGTGCTGGCGCGTTGATGGTCAGTCATGGAGCGGAGATATTGGCGCACTACTTGTTCGGCTATGGAGCATGAGCGTGGTGCGCCCAGTCATCTATTACCGTTCATGGAGCAGTAAGTAATCATTATTCTGTTCAAACTCTAGAAACTGCATTCGTATGAAAAGGTTATCGACTCTCTTTTGTTTTTGTTGTTCGTCCAGCTCCGTGCTATCATCTGCAGTATCTGGATCCTCTTCATCATTTGTTAGCGGCGGTAGGGCGAGCATTAATGGTAACAAAGAAATATCCAATAGTTATAATCAGCAGCAAGGCGAGCTAGGAGAACTCGAGGTAGGTTCTCTCGTAAGTATCCACTCAATAGTGCCATCGATCTTCTCTAGAATGTGTAATAAGGTTCTTGAAGATTGTGGTTGCGTTGTTGGTTCATCCTTGACTTTAGGTTATTTGGTACCTAGACTTTTGATCGCGATGATGATATGCTGTGGATGCTTGTATGGTCGAAATCTTCCGCAGCCATTGGGTGAAATAGATGAGTTGAGAGATGTTTCGTTGCCGATGTGCTGCTATCAAGTCCTCAAGGAATTCATTCTAAACAACATCCTTTGAATCATATTCTGAATCTTGGACTATTGCATGGAGTGCGGTGAGCAGTCCCCAGTTATACTTCCGTTAGATTCGATGGCGTGGCCGGATACGTGAATGTATCTCTGTGGCGTACTTTTGGGTTCTTTGGCGCACGTGTACGGCTTCATGTTGAGAAATTCTTGCGGCTCGTAAAACTTCGACAATGACAATGTTGAAATCAGGAATAACCTGGTTGAGGAAAGTGAAGGCATCCCATTCTGGTGGTCCCCATGTGTAATTATCCTGAGCCTATTTTCTCGTGGAAGATGTGCTTCTGCTGCATTCGCTGGTAAGGTGGTGACTGCGTTTAATGTTCCAAACATGAAGGAGGCTTCAGTCCCCAGGTGTAGCCTACTTTAATTGCATCGCCTTTAATCCACGCCTACAGGGTACAATCTTATCATACTCTCCCTGGATGTGATGCTGGAATGGCTAGAATATCACATGGGAGAAACATTCTGGATAACGTAGAAGTAGAAGTGAGAGAGTCATGTCGTTAATCGTGGCTCCCTCTATTTTTTCTAGAGAAATGTTTCAGCCGTGTCTCTGGAGTTATCTCATGAATGCTTGATTGTTGTCTGGGATGGACTGTGATGAGCAGTCCCCAGTCGCACTTCTCTTTGGTTACTGAAGTTATTTTATCTGAGTAGGCTCGGGATCCTCCGCGGACTCGTAAAGTGTTTCAGGAGCCTTCTAGACAGAGAGGTGATGATATTCTTACGCTACACCTTTGAAGGGTGGATGACCTTGTCGTGGCTATGACTTTTGGTTGACCGTGTCTTCTGAGATTTGACAGTGAAGGGATCCTGTGTAGAGCCTCAATCCCCAAGTGTGGTTTACATTTTTATATCTGGTATGGTCGGTGAGTTGACCATGATAAGGATATCACAATATTGCATCCGTACTGGTGACTTTATTACTTCTTCCATGTGAACTAAAACATGGAGAACTACGGATTACCCTTGTAGCGGTTGAGGGCTGTAAATATGTATTGATGTTGCGCCTTGGAGAAATACGTAATCTCACATAAATGTTTCATCATAGACCGCACGATTTTGTGGGCGAAGTCCCCGGAAATCATGTAGACGGGAAGAGGGTCTCTGTGAACTCAGGAGGGTTGCTGACTTTCTTTGCCTCGATTTTGGAGAAGTCGTTCCTAATCTTCACGTGTGATGAAATTGGATTGTTGCTTCCCTTCTACCGGGCGTTCAAGACCAACACGAGCCTCTCCATCTATAAACGCACGTCCTGCTGAAGTGCCTGCACCGGATGTTGAAAGTTTTCCTTGTCAGCTTCATCTGGGGTTGACGTGAATCTTGTGGTAGCTGCTACGTTGGTGTCTTGAGGAAAATAGGTATCTCTTTCTGAGTTTTAGCGGCCTTACAAGAACCTTCTGTCTTTCCATCAAATCAACAGTGGTAAGAAGAGATCGACTTCTTCTGGATCCTCCAGTCTCTCGTCCTGACAGTGGGGTAGCAGCGGCTCTGGTGACGGTTGGAGCTGTCATACTTGAAGAAACATTGGGAGTGGCAGCAACGGCTCTGGCCCTGGTAATCGGCTGTGTAACACCTGAAGGAACATTTTACGCGCCGCTGGTTTCGGAAGGTGGCATAGTAATGCCACTGGAAGGAGCGTTAGTACCGAGGATGATTTCAGCGCCAGTGTTCTCAGGGTTTGTTGCTGATCCGGACCTGAGTTCCACCATCTTGATATCGGGGTTGAAATGATGATATTTGGAATTGGAAATTGATATTGTAACCGAGAGATTAATCTCCCACTGTGGTCGCCAATTGTTTGAGGGTGAAAATTGTTTCTGTTGATTTTGGTAATTTCGGGTATGTGGGTGAGAAACGAATCTAAACCCTAAACAATGTGCTGCACGGGAGTACTTTTGATTTTAGAAATGGTCGTTCCAGGCTTGCTTCGGTCACAAAGTGAAGGAGAAGGGTTGTTCTTAGGGAGGGAAGCGAAGATAGTGTTGAGACCAGAATAGTTGATTCTGAAGGTGTGGTTTGTTTTTTGACTTGTATCGGAAGTAGAACTGGTTATCCGAATGGAAAGCTACCAGGTGATTTCTAGATACTGTGTGTTGCGAACCAAAAACATGTTTTTTGGTGGAAATAGGTGAGACCTATTTATACAAGTCATAGTGAAACGTACCCTGGTCTAGTAGGAAGTGGAAATGATTAAGTGGTGGAAGAAAATAGTAACGTGTAATGGCCAGACGTTATGTTTCCATGATGAAGGAAGTAAATTCGTGCAACCGCCGGTCATTACTCTTCCATGATGAAGGAAATGAATTCTTTACACCGTTACTTTTCACCACCCCTAATTATCCTACTTCATGACACTTTCTTGTAACGGGCGTATTGCACGCCGCACGCTGTCAACCGCTAGACCAATACCCTGATGAGCATCCCCAGTTTGTGACATATTTTGATGTCTCGAGTGTTTTCATGGAAAACATGTAGCACTTTGATACATGTGGCAAGTTAAAATTGATAGGCTTTCCGCAGGTAAATATGCTAGGCTCGTCTTGGCTAGTTTTCTAAAACTTGTCGCGAGCTCATCAGTTCGGTGGCGAACTTGGATGGATAAGATTGCATCTCATGAAGAAGGATGGCCATTGATTATGGCCACATCTTTTTGTATAGCGAAGTGGCGTAGCCATGGCATGGAGGCATAGCGGCATGCTAGTAGTCGCGGCATAGTGGTATGGAAGTGATGTTGCGGCATGACCAAAGATAAAATTGGCTCCACAGCCAAAGTTAGGGTTTGGCGTCGTGGAAGGATTTGGCGTGGCCAAGTCTTGGCGTCGTTGGAAGGATGTGGTGTGGCCA
Source organism: Papaver somniferum (assembly GCF_003573695.1). NCBI lineage: Eukaryota > Viridiplantae > Streptophyta > Magnoliopsida > Ranunculales > Papaveraceae > Papaver > Papaver somniferum. Next base: position 4,681,646 of record NC_039365.1, on the reverse strand, counting down.
TGTCTTGGCGCCGTTGGGAGGATTTGGCGTGGCCAGTCTTGGCGCCGTTGGAAGGATTTGGCGTGGCCAAGTATTGGCGCTGTTGGAAGGATTTGGCGTGGCCAAATCTTGGCGCCGTGGAAGGATTTGGGCGTGGCCAAAGCTTGGCGCCGTGGAAGAATTCTCTGTGGAATAATTAAGGCTTGGCATGGCCAAGGCGCCGTCGAAGAATTCTTCGTGGAAGAATTAGGGCTTGGCGTGGCCAAGGCGTCGTGGAAGAATTCTCCGTGGAAGAATTAGGGCTTGGCATGGCCAAGGCATCGTGGAGTCGGACCCACATGTGGTGTGGAAACGTTGGCCCTGTTGCCATGCCAATCCTGTTGCTCTGGGAACATTGTTTGGCTTTGGTAGCAATTTTCCCAAATTTGGGTTTGTCAAATACCTTAGTTCACGTGTCGTGCGGCTGCGGCATGGCGCTACTTTTGTGCAAATGGCGCCATGTCTATGGCAAAGGAGCCATGGAAAGGCCATATTGTGGAAACGGCCATATGAGTAGGAATTGACGTGTGGTGGCTATTTAAGGCAGGTTTCCACAAAGTTGGCATGTTACGAAGTTTCCGCGGTAGGGTGCGTTTGGCCTTTAATGTATGGTGGCAAGTTTAGAATAACCTGATTGGCCACAAAAATTGGGGAGGCCATACATAAGGCGCGACCACACTTCTGGTGAGGGTGTGGCACTTTTAGGGCGACCTGATTGGTTAATGGGAAATGGGGCCGGCAAGATAGGGCGTGGCCGTACTTCTAGTGCGCTGCGGCGGATTTAATTAATTTTTACAAGCAAGGTCTGGTGCATTGCACGAGGCGCGAAACCCTAACTTCTGCAAGTTAGTCAGGATGATTGACTGAATTCTATGTGTCGACATAGAGTTCTTTTAAGTTCGTTTCCAGAGAGCAGCATACTTTTCTGATTGAATACCTTATGCAAATATCTTATTCTTGATACTTGGAGATTCGTGCTACTCTGTTGCGAGTGAACACAAATCGTCATGCCATATCAACATTAAGAGTTCAGCCGGGGAACATAGCATAAAAGGCATTCAGAGGAACTTATATTAAGTGAATATACGCGAGGCGCCGAAATTTACAGAACATCTGGGATTCGCCAGTCTGGATAAATTTCATGTAAGTTTATTGAGCGGCTCAATAAATTTTCCAATGGAGAGGATAGAACACGTGGCTCTGTTTCCTAGCAGAGTGACGTCACATCAGATGCAAGGTTTATGATTTTGACCCTAAGCTAAAACCCACCATGAACACGTGTATCTGAATGTGTACACGATTTCTTGGATGATCTTAAAAATCAATATCCAAGATCAATCTAGTCTTTTCCAAATTAAAAGGATCCGAATTCCAACAAGTATGAAACTTACAATCTATGTTTTAAGATATAAATTCAACAAGAACCTGTTTTTTATTTTATCTCAAATAATAAGGAGTTAAACTACCCAGATTAATTAGGTACTACTTGTTTTATTCTTACTAGAAAGATAAACAATATAATGCGGAAAAGGAAAAACACAAGACACCTCAAATTTTGTTAAAGAATAAAACTTCTCCCGCAGCAAAAGCCCGAAACATTGTCCAGCTTTAACAACCACACTGTACTAAACCTCCACAGACACCATACTCTACAATGAGACTTCAGGCTGGAATTTAGTTGAGGCCGAATTAATCATTTAAGCTATTTAACTGCAGTCTTGTTTATTACGTTTCTTGAACCTCGCAAGATTCTACACACTTGATTTCATTAGCTGACATCCTTTACAAACTAAGAGTTGCATCAACCTCGGTGAAACTTTGATACTTATGTGCCTCCAACAGAAAAACCTATTTGATTTCTCTTTTGATATGTTTCAATATAGGTTCGGAAATAAATTCGCAGTAGACAAAGTCCAGCAAACTTCACGAACCCGGAACACTTGCACTCAGTCAGCTGAGAAGCCTGGATTGCTAACCACCTCTCAAGAGCAATCCAAATAAATCATAAAAAAGTTTAGATGTTTATGTTGAGGAATCACAAAGTATGAGAAGTAAAGAACTTTGTGATTTGTATCTATCTTGTTCCTGAATTAAAGTTCGTGAACTTCAATTACCAGTAGAACAAGATCTGAATACAAGAACTATTAGGTAAAATATAGTCTGACTGAGTTTCACGAATCCCTAAGTGAAGTCTTCAAAGTTGTGAACTAAAATACAGTTCTGCGAAGAACCTAGGTTATAGAGGACGACTCTAGGTTTGCAATTAGGAGAGATTGCTAACGATTAACAAATCCCATTGCAAGAGTCTCTCTATTTATAGATTTTCAAGGCTTTAGGTTGCCTTGAATTCAAGCTAAGATAGCTTGAGATTCAAGCAAACACTTTCTCAGTATAGATGAAATTCTTATTAGGAATCCGTGTAAGAATATAAAATGTCCGCCTTGAAATTACATAAAATAGTATGCATTATGGTCAATGGTTCTGGAACCGTGCACAATAATAGTCCATTGCGGTAAACACGCTTTTGAACTTAAAATAACTTAGCGGTGTTCAATAACACTCAAGAACGAACAATCATCCACAAACCCAAAACTATTTTGTGCAAAAATTTATATTAGAAGTGTCTATGAAAGTTGTAGCAACGGCGAATATAGTCATATAAAATAGTTCATGGACCCTCTGCTAAACTAGAACTCTGTTTCTTGTCGTTTTGATTTACTCTTGTATGAACAACATGTGGCTTAGACCTAAATCAATCGATGATTTTCAAGAACGTTGTACTATACTTAGTACGATTTAGTTATCAATTCCAGTGAAAGAGAAGTATCAGAGACGGATTATACGAATTAGGAGGAAGAATCAGACGAATTGACAAGAAGAAGATGAAGATAATCTGGTTCAGGAGAACACATCCAAAGAGAGGAGTTCATTCATTTCATCGCTACCTCTTTCTATCTCTGTTACAACATAAATACTTCCACTCATAAGCCCTACAATCGACCATTTTAAGTTAAACACGTGTCGACATCTGATCGGATAGCTAACTCACTAACTGACCCACTCAACAATAACTACAGAGGCACCCAAAGAAAATAATACGGCACTCCCCTTGCTGAAGCTAACAAGGTGTAATCAGGTACATGACATTACACCCCTCTTAAAACTGATCCTTGTCCTCAAGAATCAAAGGTGGAGAATGCACTGCCATGAATTCAGGGAAGTGGGATGCGATGTTGGATATATCTTCCCAAGTGGCATCGTCTTGAGATGAGTTTGTCCATTGAATTAGAACCTGCAATAATTCCATGTTCTTCTGAGTAATCGATCTGGTGTCCAAAATGCTCTCAGTTTGCATTATGATCTGCCTGCATGGTCCACTTTGGGAAGAGTTGTTGAAGGAATGATGGCTTGACCAATTTGCTTCTTCAGCTGGGAGATATGAAACACAGGATGAATTCTAGCACTGGCTGGCAGATCTAGCTTGTAAGTTGCTGCTCCAATCTTCTGTGAAATAGTGAATGGTCCATAGTATTTTGCAGATAGCTTAAAATTCTTGCGCAATGCTACTGATGCTTGCCTGTAAGGTTGAAGATTTAAATATACTCTATCCCAAACCTCAAAAACTCTGTCTACTCTGCTATTGTCTGCAAAAAATTTCATCCTTTCTTGTGCCTTGTTCAGTGTTTCCTTGAGGAGATCAAGCATATCATCTCTCTCTTTAAGGTAACTCTCTACTGCAGCTACAGAGGTGATTGCTGTTGATGGAAAATCTAGGTGTGGAGGATTATACCCACCATGAGCCTTGAATGGTGTCATCTTCAGGCTAGTGTGGTAACTTGTATTATACCACCGTTCTGCTAGAGCTAGCCAATGAAACCACTTCTTAGGAAATTGACCTGTGACACACCTCAAGTAATTTTCAAGACAGGCATTCACCCTCTCTATCTTCCCATCAGTTTGGGGGTGGTAGGTTGTACTCAAATTTAGATTAGTACCAAGTGCCTTGAAGAGGTCTTTCCAGAAATTACTTGTGAACACCATGTCCTTGTCTGATACAATTGAGGATGACAATCCATGTAATTTAAATACTTGATCCAAGAATACTTTGTCCACAGTAGCTGCTGTATAAGGATGATGCAATCCAATAAAATGGCTATACTTAGTTAGCCTATCCACCACTACAAGAATAAAAGTTCTTCTTTCACTCAGTGGAGGCCTTCAATAAATTTCATGGTAATATGTTGTCATGCCTGGTCTGGAACAGGCAATGGTTGAAGCAGCCCTCATGGAAACTGATGATCTGCTTTGTTTCTTTGGCATACATCACAACAAGAGACATAAGAGAGTACATCCTTTTTTATACCTGGCCAGTAGAAGTAACCTTTAACCCTCATATAAGTGGCTTGTATTCCTGAGTGCCCACCAATGGCTGAGGCATGAGTGGACTCTAAGATAGTAGCTCTGTTGTTGTTGATGCTTCCCATATACAATCTTTTCTTGTACTTTAGAACTTCATCAGTATAAGTATAGTGCTCCACAGATGTTGGCACTAAAAGTGACTGAGAAATGAGATGTTGTGCTCTTGTATCTTGAGAATAGTTTTTGATCAATTCTTGAGTCCATTGTGGTATTGAGAGTGCTATTGCATTGCAGCTAGCTTCCGGGTGTGGCCTTCTTGAAAGTGCATCTGCAACAATGTTCTCTGTCCCCTTCTTATATTTGATCTCATAATCAAAGCCAAGCAACTTCATCAACCACCTTTGTTGAAGTACTGTAGTTATCTTCTGCTCTAAGAAATATTTAATGCTCTGCTGGTCTGTCTGAATGATGAATTTACCCCCTAGCAAGTAATGTCTCCATCTTGTTACTTCCATTACAACAGCCAATAACTCATTTTCATAAGTAGATAGAGTCATGTCCTTTGGTCACAATGGTTTTCTGTAATAAGCTAGGGGCCCACCTTCTTGGGTTAAAACTGTCCCAATACAGTTGTTGCTTGCATCAGCTTCTACAGTAAATTTCTTGGTGAAGTTTGGAAGTGCTAATACTAGAGTCCGAGACATGGCAAGCTTCAATCGTTCAAATGCCTTAGTAGCCTCTTCAGTCCATCAGAAGGAGTTTTTCTTCAAGAGATTAGTGAGTGGCCTGCATATGGCTCCATAACCCTGGAAAAAACTTTCTGTAATACCCAGTAAGGCCTAGAAATACCCTCAACTCTCTGATGTTGCTAGGCAATGGCCAACTCTGCATACTAGTAATTTTGTTGGGATCCATCCCTTGGTGTGTCCTGAAGGAAGTCTTGTAAATGTATGGCCCATAAAATCTGATCTGATGGTATCCAGCCCTGAGATCAATCTTTGAGAATATGACAAACCCCGGTAACTCATCCAACAATTCATCAATAATAAGTATAGGGAATTTATCCTTTATAGTAATCTCATCAAGCCTTCTATAGTCTACAAAAAATCTTCATGAATTGTCCTTCTTCTTGACCAATAATATTGGGGAGGCAAATGGACTGTGACTGTTTTGTATGACCCTAGAATTCAGCATCTCCTTGACCAATTGTTCAACAACTCCTTTTTGTATGTAGGGGCATTTATATGGTCTAAGGTTAACAGGCTCTGAGTTTGGTTTAAGCGGAATTGAGTGAAACAAACTCCTAGTTCGAGGTAATTGTTTTGGCTCATCAAATATATCTGAGAATTCTTGAATGAGCCGTGTAATTGGTTCTGGAATTGATTTTGGAATTTCACAGACTGATATTGAGGATAGTTTCCCTATAATCCCATGGGAAGTCTTGGATAAATTTTTTTTAAAAGCATTGCAACTAATCATCTTGAGTAACACCTTCACAGTGGAGCCTTGCAGAGTAATCTTATTTCCCTTGTAATTGAATGAAATGCATAGTTTAGAGAGATTAAACATGACCTCACCTTGCTTCCTCAGCCGGTCAGCACCAAGAACCATATCACACCCTCCTAAAGGTAGCATCCTTAAGTCTTCAGAGAAATTGTGACCTTGCATTGACCAATGAAACTGAGAGAAAACCCCACTACTGATAGTTTTATCTCCATTATCCACAGTAACCAACATGGGAGATGTTTGTTCCACTTGACATTTTAAGGTTCTGACTAATGTACAATCAATGAAACTATGGGTGCTACCAGTGTCAATGAGAATTAAAATTTTGTGCCTCTCAATAGTTCCTAGTATCCTAATGGTATCTCCATTCACATTTCCAGTAAGAGCATGAAGGGATATTTTCATATCAGATTCCACTGGGGATTCCACATCTTCTTCATAAACTTCTTCCTTTGCTTCTTCAGAAGACTCTGGTTGTTGTACTTGCTCCATGAATAATTGTTGGCTCTTGCAAACATGGCCTGTAGAATACACAACATCACAATTGTAACACAAACCCTTCTCTCTTCTGGCCCTCATTTGCTCCTGAGTCAATCTTTTTATGGGTGGTATTGGGGGACTGGACTTAGGAGTTGTATTACCAGATCTGGGTGTGAAAGGAGAAGTAATTGTAGTAGTAGTGGTATGAATTGGTTTGGGTTGAGGAGTAATAGTTTGATATGTCATGTTGTGCGTAAATGAGTTGCTAAAAGGTCTTTGGAATGGTTTTGTGGCTTTAGCTTGTTGTGTACATTTCTGTTCTTGCATTCTAGATAGTGAAAAGCCTTGTAACAGGGTAGCAGGATAAAACATAAGTACATAATTTTTGATTTCAGCTTTTAATCCACTGATAAAACCCTCCACAAAGTACTGTTCAGTCAAATGAGGGTTACTACTCAACATAAGAGCCTTGGGAGCTTCAAATTGTTCAAAATACTCTTCTACAGTAGTGATTTGACACAATTTATTAAAACTTCCAATAAAGTTATCATCTACAGGATTCTCAAACCTAGCACACACACCTTCAGATATCTCTTTCCATGACAAAAAAGGTTTACCAATTTGAAAGTTAAGAAACCACTTATCGGCCTTACCTTCAAGGTAGATAGAAGCTACACTAACCTTCTGATGCTCCTCAATACCGTGGATCTGAAAATACCTTCCGCTCTTTTGAACCCACCCATGTGGATTCTCCCCATCAAATCTAGGAAATTCAAGATTTGGGGTACGTTGTTGTCTAGCATGAGATGTTTTTCCTCCAAAGCTATGGACAAATTGATTACTTCCTGGTGGTGTAAATCCAGGTGTACCCAAAATTCCTGGATCTCCATTCTTGCGTCTAGAAGCTTGAATTAGCTCAGCCATTTGACTAGTTAGTAAATCAAAAATGTTGCTCGTCTTCTCAAAGCTGTTATTCGTTTTCTCTTGAAAGGCTTTTGAATCTGTTGATTGTTCATCTAATTGTTGAATCAACTTCGTTATTTTAGTGTCTAGATCAGTGAGTTTCTGTAAATTTTTTCTATGAAAATCAGATAATTCTTTGATAGTAAAGTTGGTGGAACCCATTTTTTGAAGGATAGAACGGCTCTGAGATACCAAATGTACTATACTTAGTACAATTTAGTTATCAATTCCAGTGAAAGAGAAGTATCAGAGAAGTATTAGACGAATTAGGAGGAAGAATCTGATGAATTGACAAGAAGAAGATGAAGACAATCTGGTTCAGGAGAACACATCCAAAGGGAGGAGTTCATTCATTTCTCGGCTACCTCTTTCTCTCTCTATTACATCATAAGCCCTACAATCGACCATTCTAAGTTAAACACATGTCGACATCTGATCGGCTAGCTAACTCACTAACTGACCCACTCAACAATAACTACAGAGGCACCCAAATAGAATACTACGGGCACTCCCCTTGCTGAAGCTAACAAGGTGTAATCAGGTACATGATACACGGTTAGTATTAGCCTCAGTGAGAAATCATATAATTACTGCTTTTCATATAACTTTTATGTGTTAAGACAAACTACTTAGGTTAGGTTCTGTAACATGCCCATTTAATCGCCTAAACTTTTCATGGGACATGACCGGAAATGATTGTGGTTCAGTGAATCAACTTCACCCAAAATTATTCAGCCTTGCATACTTGCATCAAAGTACGCATCTGCCTTCACTCATAAGGCTTTGCACAACGGAAGTCTTTTCTTATTTTCTCTCTAACTTTTCATGCTCCCATAAGCATAAGAGGTTCTGCCATGTACTTAAGCAATTCTCACACAACATCAGCAACATAATAAACACAAAGGATACTGCAAAAAACCCATTTATTGCACTAAAGGAAGATTACAAAACTCGTCCATCACATGGACCAAAACAGCCCATTCACCCTATTGTGAATTCCTAAAAACACTCTCTACATTAGTGGTTCTTCTCCCAATTGAACAACACTCATTTACAAGGGTTCTCTGGCTATTTATAATGCCAAGAAACCAGGGACAATCCGTATGCAACTCTCTTGCACGTCCCATGAACATCCATCTGTCCATGGGTAGTTCCGCTAGTGGAAAATACAAATAAAAAGTGCTAGAGAGACTTAAAATCGCAAAAAATGACTGCTTTCGGTAGCCCTAACATTGTAGTCTTATTTCTCCAAAGGACTGTGCCTGAGAGCCCTATAAGTTCTAAAATCACGTCTTCCTTCATTGGTTTATATTAGTACTGATAGACACAGTCCTTTTTCTGGATCATATTTTATAAATTGATTCAGCTGAATGCTAAACTGACTCAGTTGAATCCAGAACTAGAAAAAAAAAAATTTAAACGAACAAGAAACTAAAATTCAATTTACATTCAAATACAACCTGAATTCTTCAGTTGAAAACATTCCCCATTCAATTAATATTAGAATTCATTATACTACAACAAACTGATCAAAGCTGATTTGTTGGCAATTGGATTCAGAATCACCAAAAAATTGAAACAAAACCTGAAATATGACCAATACAAGCTCTAAGTTTTCTTAGAGATTAGGGCAAACTAACTATCTAATAATCTTAGAATTCATTATACTACAATAAACTGATCAAAGCTGATTTCAGTTGATAATTGGATTCAGAATCACCAAAAAATTGAAACAAAACCTGAAATATGACCAATACAAGCTCTAAGTTTTCTTAGAGATTAGAGAAAACCAACTATCTAATTAACTATCTGATGACGGACTAACTATCTGATGACGGACTGAGCCGCACACCTTAGAATCACATACCTACTGCAAAAATAAGCTTAGGAATTAGTTTACAAATTAATTTCAACATGACAAGAGTTAAGTATTCAAAGATGAAATAGAAAACAATGTGCAATTCATCCGCCATACACATCTTGACCGAAACAAGTGTTTGATACAAAACAATACCTGCTTATGTTGTTATTCGATAAGAGGGTGAACAGATCTGGTGTAAGAGTTTGTCTAAGAATCCCACAAGAACATGCACCGGCAACATCAGCTTGAAACTGCGTCAATATATTTGAGCACTTATCAGTAATCATCCCAAATGGAAGTAGTCACTGCTTATAAACTCTCAAGACTAATATAAGGATTGTGTATAAGACTAATAGAAGAGATGCTAGGTTATGTTAACAAGGGATTAGACTTTAAGTATTTGAAAATAGACTTTCTAACAAACTTGACCTAACGTAACATCCAACAAGCTCATAAAAACTACTAGATGTTAATAAATCTTTCTCAACAGAAGGCATTTCCTGAAAATAGTAGAAGCAAACAGCTTAGTGACTACACTTTGTCCCAAAGATGCAGTTAATGTATACAAACTACACATTGCTTCCAGATTAACTACTTGGCGTCATGCAAGCCACAAAGAGAAAGAAAAACAAGCACAATTCATTAAATACAGTGTACAATAAATTGTGATCAATGTTAATGGACCTTTGCTACGTACAAACAGAACAAGCATGCAACAAACTATAAATCAGTGTAACCTTATCCTCCAATACAGAGAACATGATTCTACAGCTGCAAGTTAATAAGTAATGACTACTTCAGCTCACAAATACCATAACCAGGAAATAATAAATGATAAAGAACCTAAGGTTTAAGAAATTACAATGAATTATTGATTGCCGCCTGCTGCTGTAACTTGAAGGTCCCTTCAATTCAGGCCTAAACAAACTTCTATCAACCACCTAAAATTTGGATAATTTAGCAATGTAATGCTGATGAACATAAACAACAGAAAACAATTTGATTAGGCATAGTTCATTATTTGTCCTCTCCTATAAGACTCGTCTTTATCTATCTGCAAATAAAGCAGAGAATTCAGTGAACGATAAACAGACTGCTACTAGCATAGTTTCAACTTCTCACAGTTCATTTGCAATATGTGAAAACCATATACTTTGTAAATACAGAGATCAACACAAAGTAGATTCTGTTTTAAAGCTATTAGATAGGTGCTATAACCATAGGAGAACCCACTCAACAAATATCCGATCAACTATCAAGTAATTAACCAAGCAATCTATTTAAAATCTAAACACATGAAAAAAATTCTCAATAGACAAGCTTCGCAGGGCATAAATCTAAGGTCAAACTGGGTAGCTAACAGAGGCAACTCGCGGCATACTAAAGTCAGAATCTTAAGATAGTATGGTAAAGCTATCGATATTCAAGTAATCAAGCAACCAATCTATTTAAAATATAAACACATAAAAATATTCTCAATAGACAAGCTTCGCATGGTATAAATCTAAGGTCAAACTGGGTAGCTAACAGAGGCAACTCGCGACATAATGAAATCAGAATCTTAAGATGATACCATAAAGCTATCGATATTTGGGATGTCCTATGGCTCCCATTCGTCCCAATTTCCAAATTTGAACTCCAACAGACAATAAACAAAAATAAGTAGTTCAGCTCACTTTAAAGAGTATGAAATTTTTATTATTTCATACTAATTTCACCTACTATCCTCTTCTTGTTCATCAATTTCATCTTGACATATCCAAATTTAGCATCACATATATATGTAAAGAGAGATAACTATTCATAAGAGAAAAACAGAACAAAGGTAAAGGAGACTCACTTGAAATAGGAAGTTGTTGCACTTGACCCAAAATGCTTCTCCATGGTCCCAGGCCTTGTCAGGTGGTGACTTTGAAGAAGAGGAATTTGCAACACTTGAAATAGGAAGTTTCTGCACTTGGTTTTTAGTCAGAAACTGATAGGTCAATAAGCTTTCTATAACATTTTAAGATCCCTGAAAGCACAAAGCAAGTCATAAGTCCAGTGAAGATTAACAAAGAGACATCTAGATGCAAATATACAGCTAGATGTGAACTATGATGTCACCAGGATTTGTAGTGATTATTGTAATGATTCCGCAGGAACCTACCCTGTATCACACATTAGTAAATGCAACCGGTAACACTTGAGAGCCATATTGAATCATGCCAAACATGAGTTTCAGAAAGATACTCAACTAAAAAAAATACAGTAGGCTCATGTATTATGTAAGCCATACTACGAGTACACAAGTATGACTAATTGTTGTTACTAGTAACTAGTTAAGTACACGATTTCATTCAAAATACAAGCTGCAGTACTTGATTGGTTGAGGACTAGAAAATATCATGTATCAGTATACCAAGACCAGAAAGATTTGCCTCGTCCTTGAGGCTTATCATGAGAAACTCTGCTGAACCTCTTATCGTTTAAACAACATAAATATCTAAATAGCTCAATGACAGTTACAACTTAAAGCAAATATCACCGGAAGATTAATGAGAAGAAAAGAGTAAGTGAGGTTGAAGTTGTGCGTCTATCGTGTATTAATCAGATCACACGATGAAAACTGGGAAACAAGTGGAATTTGTGGCCACTTACAGGAGATTGAAAAACATGGTCCCCTAGAAGTTGAAGGCCTGCATATTACATAACTGCAGCATTGGACAACGCAATAGGTTCTTCATTTCCAAGCACCACTTTCAGAAGTCCTTCAACCATCTCGTCACAAATTCTTACTTAGATCTGAGACTGTCAGAAATTCTTAATTAGATCTGAGACAACCAGTGAAAGAAATGACCAAACTAATAAAAACACACCAACCTGTTAATATCTCAGCAATTTCAATTCTATAAGTTCTTTCTCTTCCAGCATAAGGGAACATTCAATAGAATCGTGCACTGCTACAACAAAAACTTCATTGGAATTAGCATAACCTGAACAAATAAGCATTCTTGCAATGAATTTTAACATGAGAAGCATTAATCTCAAAATTTTGACAGTTAAAATGAGTTTTTCTCTCAAGATACGTATCTCATGACTTGACAATTACTGCAAGTCTCAAAGTCCTTCAAATAAAATGATAGTTCTAGAGTCTGGAACCTTTTAAATTTGGGCCCAGTTAATGAGATTGAGTATGTAAAACCACTCATGTCCTAAGTATTTTGTCCCAAAAGTCAAGATACGTTTTGCAGACAATTCTAGCTCACCACTGATAATAATCCACCAATAGCAGATACAAGTCCTTGTCTAACTTTTCTTGAAGGATGCACACAAAGCTGCAAAAATACAAGGACATGTGTGTGTATCCCAAATTAGAACATTACAATTAACGAAAATGATAAATAAATTGGCTATTAAAAAAAAGATTTGGAAAGGATACTAGAAGCTCCAAAGTATTTGACGCTGTCCTCTAATCATTTCACTCGGCCCTTGTTAAGTTCACAAGCTGAAGCAGTTATTTTTTTTCCTTTCCTCAGCAAGGTTTGACATGCTGGCCTGTTGCTAATACAAAAGAAAAGAAAAAAAAATGACTGTTAAAACAAGCAAAATAACCTTAGGGTATGCAAGTTATACCAAACAAAAATAAGATGCAAAGAAATAATGACCTTAAGGTACACGAAGATCATGTGTGTCTGCCTAAGATATGCCCAAGACCATGTGGCATAAAACTATTACCAATCATGATGCGGTTAAACGCTTCTTTATGAACTTACAGACAATTTCTCAACCTAAAAGACTGGAACAACAAAAAAAAAATTTAGTTAGGGTTAAAAATCAAAATTAAATTGTAGCTATGTCCAAAAAGAGATTTGGGGGTTTTGTTTCTTACACTGGGAGAAGAGATCTACAACCCTCTTGAGGAGTTCTCTTGTAGAGAAAAATAAAAAGTGGAAACACCTTACTACAAAATCGAGAGAAAATAAAGAGAAATCAAAATCGTTAATAATACTAAAAGCTATCAAATTTATGAAAGAAGAACAAGATTGAGATCACTTGATGATTTCAGGAGCAAAGCAAGTAGATCTTAGATTACAAAGTGTGCCTCTGATTTCTGCTGAAACATGGGTTTTGATTTTGAGGTAGGGTTTTCGATTTCTGCTGAAAGATTGGTTGTTTGGGTTTCTTTTAATTTCGGCTCACGATTCATCCTGCCGAGAATAGAAATTGGATTCATGGTTTCATAGCATGATGAATTAAATAAAAGAAGAGAACTCTGAGTTAGAGAAAGGGACAGAAGATTGGTTAGAGAGATGTAAAATGAAGGAAGATAGAATTCTAGGACCACGTAAAGGGAGATTTACTTTTTTTTTTAATTAAAATAGTATTAATTTTATGTCTTCCGCAAGAGCTCGATTTACTTTTCTTATAGATATGTCTGCCTCTGGAAGCCCAACCTATTAGGAAAGCTCCTGGAAGTCGTTTCTATAAAGCCCAGGTAGACTCAAAAAATCCATTTTCCACTAGTGTTCCCTAACCTACGACCTTACTTTTTAAATGCCAATTTTAATGCTGGCTTGCAGAATTGCGCTACCCTTGTCTTGAATGGTTAGGACATGCCAAACTCGGTTACAAATCTCCTTTATAACCGTCTCCAACTTTCTCTTTCACTTTAGCATGCGTGTGATGCACACACATTCGAAACTGACACCTTGAATTCAAATCCGACAATCTTTCACTTCGCAACTTGATCCTGCCAATGTTCGTAAATGGTTGCGCTTTACTCAACTTCCACTTAGCTTATTTGGATGCCAACATCCAAATACCCTTCCAATTGAGTCTTGACTTGCTTAGTTCAACTTCATATGCATCACTTGCATTCCATTTGACTGAGCAATTGACACCAATGGAGCGTTTGGCCCTGCCATCGTTGCATATGCATTGTCCAAGCCTTGGCCAAATCTTAGGATTATGCCATAAACCAACTTCCGGCCTATTCTTCACTCTTGCATCATCCTTGATTTTGAGCCAACTCAATTCCACGGATATGTATTAATGTCAAAATCCCATGTTGCATCTTGCATCTTTCTACTTTGGCTTTGTCTTGCGTTTCCTCAATGAAGCTTCATTACTTAGCCAAATGTCTTTACAGTGTAACACTACCTTTTCGCTTCACTGGCCCTGCGGGGTTGTGCCATTCTTAGCACTTGATAGTCTACGCAGTGTTGAGCCATTCTGGCTGCACACTGATTTCTCTATAACGCGCAATCATTATGCGTCACTTGCAGCCACGTCATAGACCTCCCACACCTAATCCATTCAACGCCCTCGTTAAACGCAACAAAGTATACTCGTTATACTTGTTCCATGGCTTTGTACGCTTTTGATCCCTTCTCAAAACTTAGCAAACCTTGTTTGGCCTTTATCCTTGCCAAAACTTCTCTGCCTAGTACTTTATGCCATCACTTAGCTTTACTTGCTTGCCATTGATCCTAATGATCTTGACCTTTGTTGTTGCGTCGCCACCGCTTTCAACTCTATCTCAAATCATATATCAACACCCAAGTGCACTTGAGATCTGTTGCTATGCTCTTTCAGAACTCTTCTGAAATTTCGCAGTACTCCTTTAGCTAAACCCTAATCTAATTTTACACCTCCGAATGCATCAGCATCACAAATATTTTCTCCACGCTATTTTGTGCCTAAGTGTACACGCCAAACATCCAACATATCGCCCTGATATGCATAACTTAGCTTAGTGCCTTCAATTCCGACTGACATTGCACTCTTGCAATTCAACATGACTCAATGTATACTAAGTGTTCTTCAATCATTTGCGCCTACGCGAAATCATGCCATTCCTTAAGGTCTGCATGCCATGATTCCATACCACTCTGGTATGCGCCACAATCCATAGATTTTGCTGTCTTCAGCAAGGAAACCCAAATTTACACTATATTTGGCCTCCAAATCGTATTGTAAATTACGCCTCCTAGATTTGCACCATTTGTGTGCCAAAGAACCAACACCCCGCTGTTCTTTTCTTGCATTATTGCTACACCTTGATTGAAATGCATGACATTAGCCATGACTTAGGATACCCGGGGATTCACACCGTCTCACAGATAGGTCTCCTCTTCACGTTCCTTTGAAACTAACAAGGCATCAATTGTTCTTTCAAACTTCTACGCTTTAATGTGGCGGAAAAACATCATCACGTTCTTCCTAACTATGAGGTACTCTTAACTCATATACTTGATGGACTTACATCTTCATTCTTGCTGTGTTACTCCATGCTATCGCTGCCATATGCCGTCGCACTTCCACATAACTCTCAACAAAAAACTCGACTATGCCACCAACTCTGTTTGTTTCTTTCACTTTTAGCGTATTTTATTGCATACTTTGGCTTTATATGCTATGTAGCATCTCAAACTTGAGAAAATACTCGCGCCAACTGATTGCAACTTGTAAGACCTAACAAGCCTTGCAATACTGACTTCATCTTCGCTTCTAAGCAACAAAAGAAGCGAGATAGCACCTATTGTCCCCAATGTAGCAATTCACTTTGCCACATGCACTCTTCCAACTATCAACGTTCTTATGTGACTCCCATAACGAAGCACTATATAATTGACACTTAGTTGAATACTCCTTTAAACTGATGCTATCATTTTTCTTTAGCTTTCATGAAGATTTTTTCAAAAATGACCTCATGTCACTCTTATGCATCACCACTACTTTGTACTTCTTCTCCATGCCTATACAATTCTCCTAACTTGCATTTTTTCACGCATTATGCATTCTGGCCATGCCCAAATACCATTTGGCGCATGCTACTATTGCAAATTTCTTATGCCAGTCAACACCCGAATTTTAATGTAAACTTGTGAACCAATGCACAACTGGAATGGACTTAACTTGGTGATTCTGAGCATCACCATAGAGCTCAGCAAAGTCATATCACTCAATTACTTTCGCGGACAAATCCCTTTGACAATCTTAACAAGACCATAATCCTTGCAAATGAGACGCCACTGCCTATGTTCCATGAAGAAAGAATTCCACATTCTTCTTCAAATACTGCCCATGCACATCTGGTTACTCTTGTCTTTCCCCTCCTCTAAAATCAGCTTTGTAGCAATACTAATTTACAGTTGACAAGAAAATCCACTTGTAGTTATGATCAAATGCAGGTCTTTGGATACCCTTGTCCAAGCATACTGATCCCACTCAAAAACCAGGTGCAAGCACACTCCTTGTGCGCATCTAGCATCAATGAAGAACTCTTTGCAAACGCAAGACCGTGGTGTATCGGTTTTCCCCTAACTTGTGTTTATTTCTTCAGCCTTTCAATAAGCTTTATGCTAGATAAGAATTGGCCATCCAATTCTTATTTTAAGGAATTACATTGCCACAAACATGCTGGTTAGCAACCAGACTTTGCATTACCACCAAGGTACATGCATTCAAGAAAGATAACTATAATCTTCCATCAACTGGCTACGATGAGAACACCTTCAATCTATCGAATAGACAGGATCTTCATCTTCTTTGCCACTGCAAAGGCCATCACTATCTTCGAGTTCGGGAATTTTCGCAAAATTCCCATTACAACTTGTAATGTAATCGCTACTGATAACACCACAATGATATGCATTCCAAATGCGTAATCATTGCATACTTGTGAGACACATGGACTTTAAACACCTGACTTTCTCCATAGAAGTCATCATACTTCTTAGTTTTGTCAAGCCATCACTTGAAAACCCGGTTTTCAATGAATCTCGCATGTTCGTCTAACACTTTGGGAAGGAATTTTGACACCTTTGTCATAAACTTTCTTGGTTTGTTGCTACCTCAAGCTTCAAATTTCATTCCAATTGATCTCTCCACGCAAGACCAACTTCTTATAGTCTCCATACTAGTGAAACCCAAACAATTCTTCACTAAATTTGACAAACAAATGACACCAACTTGAGTAAAAGAGAGAAAAATCAAGAACAATGTCCCCAAACACCTCTCTGATACCTGCTGTCACATGCCCATTTAATCGCCTAAATTTTTCATGGGACATGACCGGCAATAATTGTGGTTCATTGAATCAACTTCACCCAAAATCATTCATCCTTGCATACTTGCATCAAAGTACGCATCTTCCTTTACTGATAAGGCCTTGCACAATGGAAGTCTTTTCTTCTTTTCTCTCTAACTCTTCATGCTCCCATAAGCATAAGAGGTTCTGCCATGTACTTAAGAAATTCTCACACAACATCAACAACATAATGAACACAAAGGATACTGCAACAAACCCATTTAATTGCACTAAAGGAAGATTACAAAACTCGTTCATCACATGGACCAAAAAAGGCCATTCACCATCTTGGTGAATACCTAAAGAACTCTCTACATTAGTCGTTCTTCTTCCAATTGAAAAACACTCATTTACAAGGGTTCTCTGGCTATCTATTTATAATTCCAAGAACCCAGGGCCAATTCGTATGCAACTCTCTTGCATGTCCCATGAACAGCCATCTGTCCATGGGCAGTTCCCTAACCGCCATCCTTACTTTTTAACTGCCAACTTTTGCTGGCTTGCAGAGTTGCGCCACACTTGTCTTGAACAGTTAGGACATGCCAAACTCGGTTACAAAGCTCTTTTATAACCGTCTCCAACTGGCTCTTTCACTTTGGCATGCGTATGATGCACACACACTCGAAACTAACACCTTGAACTCAAATCCCACAATCATTGCACTAGGCAATGGTTGTGCTTTACTCAACTTCCACTTAGCTTATTTGGATGCCAACATCCAAATACCCTGCCAATTGAGTCTTGACTTGCTTAGTTCAACTTCATACTTCATATGCATCACTTGCATTCCTTTTGCCTGAGCAATTGATACCAATGGCGCATTTGGCCCCGCCATTGTTGCATATGCATTGTCCAAGCCTTAGCCAAAGCTTAGGACTATGCCATAAACCAACTTCTGGCCTATTCTTCACTCTTGCATCATCCTTGAGTTTGGGCCAACTCAATTCCACGGATATGCATCAATGCCAACATCGCATGTTGCATCTTGCATCTTGCCACTTTAGCTTTGTCTTTCCTTTCCTCAATGAAGCTTCATTGTGTCGGCTAATAAGCTTCATTACTTAGACAAATGTCTTTAAAGTGTAACACTATCTTTGCGCTTCACTGGCCCTGCAGGGATATGCCATTGTTAGCACTTGATAGTCTACACAGTGTTGCGCCATTCTGACTACACACTGACTTGGCTTGCAACTCCGTAACGCGCAATCATTATGCATCACGCGCAATTGAAGGTGGAAAACAAAGGAAAAGGATAAGAGAAAGAAACGTCTAAATAAAACTGAAATCAATATCCAGATATGCAAATATTGAAATGTTTCAATAATGTTAGGTTTACCTGGAATTAATCTCGTGATAAATCCCGTCCCTCACATCGACGGGACCCACTTTAGCCTTTCCATATCCAAATGCGGAGAAGCATTCCCCTCGTCCGTCCGATCCCTTCACGAGATTTTATCTGATTTTTTTCGGCGTCGACGTAGCATCACTCGAAATGTTTGAGAAAATTGAAATGATAGGAATCAAGAAATATAGAGTCTTGGGCAAAAAAAATTTCTTCGTTCCAAGGAGCTATTATCAAAATGTTAGCAATGTTATTTGCTAAAAACGAGAGGAGAACAAGATGGGGAAGGAAAGACTGATTGATCTCCAATTGAGGTTCTTCTGGGTTGGTCTATATATATATAGACAACACAGAAGTAGACAAGTAGTGTTGTCCGGTAATATTTCATCAAAATGAAAATCTGGATGTTTCTTGACCACGATCAAATAAACCATTTCACTGTTTTGAATTTTATCGGTTTGACTTTTTGAAAGTATTTTGCATCTTCATTATCCAAATCAATAAATCAATCAATCAAAAATAAACTAGAGTTAATTGACCTGATACTTACGCTAACTTGATGATGAACCGAATGACTACCAGCGAAGTGAACTTGCTACGTACGACAATGATGCTATGCTTGGTGAGGTGCATTAGCTAGACCCAATAGTACGTGTTCACAGAGGGGTATAGTCAGTAGGGGTGCAGTGGTATTGCATGTTAGTGAACGGAAGTATGGTCCTCTCTTTTGCAAAAATGAAATCTAGTGCTCGTGTAGTCATGTTCTCCTTTTTATCACGAGCTTCAATTTTGCAGGGGCCTTCCCTGCTTCCGAAACCCGGACCCGGCTAGCTCTTCAACAATAAATCATAAATCCAATCCAAAACGGAAGTCATTTCCCATGATACTAGTAGTAATGCAATTTTCTTTAGTCATTCTATATGTGTGTGGACGTGCAATTACAGAATTATTGTTTCTCCGATAACTTTGATGTGTTAACACAAATTACTTAGGTTCCTATTATTTAAATGATGGTCGAAGGAAGTTAAAAAAGGAAAAGAGTGAAAAGGATCTGGACTAAACTAAAATAATCAGAGTAGTAAATATTGAAATGTTGGAGAAAACTGAAGTGCAAAAGCTCAATCAATGAGAGATAAATGGGTGAAAATTGCTGCTACAAAAGTAAATAAACGACGAATTGGTTCAGCTTATTGTAAACGTAAAAGATGGATATATTAACCCCTACAACAGATTATAGATTTGACAGATGGATTCATTTCAAACACATACACGAAATGTTTTATTTAAGACATACGGTATGATTTAGCAATTTTATGTCTTAAATGCCCTAACAGTAACCAAACTGAAAATGTAAATATTGAAATGTTTGACGAACAAAAAGGAAAAAAAAACACAAATACTATTAATACAATTTGATAGAGTTTATTACAAATCTTTTAATTCATATAACACGGGTATCGAACATCATTCTATTCTCTTAACGCACTGTGGGTCTCTTACAAGCCACTCTTTCAAATTTCTTGAACAACCATATCACAAACCTAAACAATTGCCATACTGCAAGCAAAACAATCAATAACAGCCAAAAAGCAGGAAAGCTCTGTACAACGTAATGGTTGGGGTTAGTCACGTACATCAGGAACATGAACAACAAAGCCGTTGATGCTATTGCTATCATCATAACAACCATTAAAGTCCACTTGAGACAACTTTGCTTGAAGGGAAATCCACATATAATCAAAACTATAACGCTCAGCGATGATAAAAATCCTATTGTATCGACCAACTCAAAAACCTATAAGGAATCTAAAACACAAACGAATCAAATTGGAGTACCCAACAAGATACCAGCCACGAAATAAAGGTTGGCGAAATAAGGTTACTTGGCTGAAAAGATAATTAGCGAAGTCAGTAAATTATGAAGCAAGAAAAGAGACAGCTGTCTCGACAAACACCCAAAGTTGTCAGCGAAAGAAATGAGAAAATGATTTGGGCGAAGTATAAAGCATCTCCACGAGATCCATACGAAGTAGAATGAGTTGTACGCTATTAGGGTCTATAAATAGGGATGTTTGGGCAATATATGAGGGGTCAGATTATGGGAAGGAGCGAGCTTTGCTTAGGGTGAGAGATTAGGGTTTCCTTGTAAACAAAACTTGTATTTTACTAATTGGAGTGGTTAAGCAATAAAGAATTTCTTATCCAAAACCTTTATCATGTTTTAGATCCGTTTCTTTTCTTATTTGGGTGTGCTACTGGATTTCCAGTAGTTACAATAAAATCTGACGGTTTCTTGACCTCAGTCGAATAAATTCACTTCACACTTCCTCATTTTCAAAATTTGTCAGTCACTCAGTCTGGTTTGATATTGTACAGTAAATGTTTTTCATCTTAATTATCCAAATCAAAATCAAATGTAAATAAAAACTCTTTAGGCCATGTTGGTTGGCCTGATGAATTATGCATACGATAAGTTTGATGATGAATAACTACAAGCAAATAGAGCTAGCTACATACAAACAGAGCCAGCTACAAACAGCAATGCTCCTCTACTTGGTGCAGTAGCTTAGACCCAACAGTGCTCACCGAGGGTATGGTCAGACTCGGGGTGCAGTAGAAGTATGGTTTTCTCTCTTTGAATCATCTGAGCTGGCTTTTATTTTTCTTTAGCATATGAGGAAAAATCTTGATCCCTCTAAAACCAACTTGGTAGACCGTTTGCAGTTTTGCTAACCATTGAAAACATAAAGAGCATGTTTTTCACTGAGACACTGACAAGGAGTTCACTGAAAACAATTGCCAACCAGTTAAAGGATAAAGCTGAACTTGACATAGACAGTAGAAATTTGAGGCACTAAACTTCCTGGGGAACAAGCTTGATGTTATAAGCCTTAATTACGTTGAGAAGAATAGAGGTGTGATTGTATTAGAAATGTAGGACTCTCAAATGGACAACTACTTTTTGTGTGATGCAAAAATGAAACCAAGTTCTCAGGTAGTCTTGTTCTAATTTTTCCATGAGCTTCAATATGGGTCTTCCTTGCATTGATAGACCGGCCAGGTCTTCGTCAATAAGTTCCATTCCAAAACCACATTCATTTCCCATAGTACTAGTAATCTGCTTTACTCATTTTTTATGTGTGCAGATGTGCAATCACACAATTATGTTTTCTCATATAATTTTGGTATGCCAACACAAGTTACCCGGGTTCCTATTATTTAAGCGATGGTCGAAGTTGGAAAAACAAAAAGAGGGGAACAAAAATAAACTGAATTAAAATCGGTATTTACAGAAATAAATACAGAGATGTTGGAGAAAATTGAAACTCGAAAAACCAAATTTAAGTCCCGGGTTGAAGGATGAAGAATTGTTCCTTTAAAAGTAAATTGATATTAAGCTGGATCCGTTAATTACAGACCTAAAAAATGGACTCTTTTAAACACGTGTGTCAATGTTATATTAAAAACTTACATTATGCCTTGTAATGTTTTAAATGTATATATTTACAATCTCGAATGCCTTAATTGTAGCGAAACTGATAGTAAATACCGAAATGTTGGACAAAAAAAAAAGAGAACCAAACAAAAGTTATTCTCGCTAGCAAACTATATAACATTACAGATACAATTTCATATAGTTCATTACAAATCCTTTAATTAATATTCTATATACATACATATAACTGTATTCACCTTGATTCAACAACCATAATTTTACCAGTATCGAACATCATTTTATTCTCTTAATGCACTCTCGGTCTCTTACAAGCCACTCGTTCAAATTTCTTGAACAACCATACGATAAACCGGAAGAGTTGCCATACTGCAAGCAAAACAATCAATAACAACCAAAAAGCAGGAAAGCTCTGTACGACATAATGGTTGGGGTTAGTTGCGTACATCCAAAACATGAACAACAAAGCCACTGATGCTATTGCTATCATCATAACTACCATTAAAGTCCACTTGAGACAACTTTGCTTGAAGGGAAATCCACATATAATCAGAACTATGACACTCAACGATGATAAAAATCCTACGGTGTCGACCAACTCAAAAACGTAATAGCTGAATCCTGGCAACTTTATAAAATTACCTATCTCGGTGCCGTTAAAGATCTGTGATTCAAAAGTTGTACTCCTATTGAAGAATGAATTGTTGATTGTGCAATTAGAAGTAGCAGCGTTTATTAGTTTAACACAATCTCCACCAGGTGGGTTTAATCCAGCTTCAAACGTCATGGTGGCTATTAGTACAGCCACCACCATTAATGAATTTGCATCTCGTCTTAAGTCGCGATTGTTTTCAAAATCATCATCATCATCATCTTCTTCCTCACTAGCATTCATTTTTTTCTTCGTAATTTTCTTCTTTCTTTTCTTTTCTTTCAGTGATCTGCTAAGGATTGTTTGCGAGCCGATCATATCAGGTTCAATTTGGTGTGAGGATATGGCTATAGCGGAGGGTAGCATGGTATTGATGGATCTTATAGCTCCGAAACTCCGAAGAATTTCACCTATTAGCAGGTCTCCTGATTGAGCTGGACATTGTAGTAACACATCTAAAGCTGTGAAACCATTTGCATTCAGGGTGTTTACGTCGACCCTATTACTCTCTACCAAATATTTTATCATCTGTAAATGTAAGTCGAAAAAATAACTTAGGAATACAATTTGCAGGTACGTGTTTATCAAGCACCAGGTCGCGTAGGGTGTCAACGCTTGATTTTTGGATCTGACTCGAGATCAGAATCTGACTCAGTACCTGACTCAGTTCAAGTCAGATATCAGATCATTTTCTTTTTTTTTTGTGATGTCTAATCGAGGTCTCACTAAGGTCGTGTACCTGACTCGGAGGTATTTGGGTACACCTATCTGGATTCAAAATCTTTCTACGATCCTTGATAATTTTTTGTTCAGATGTATTGAGTCAGAAAACAAGAGACAACTTAAGTCAAGCAACAGAAGAAACTGGAATGCATATGTACCTGGAGGTGTCTCATAGCAACAGCAAGGTGCAACACTGTATTTCCTTCATAGTCTTTGCTCTTTAAAATCTCCTCATCTTCAACAATTTTAAAAGCTTCAAACTGATTATATTTCACACAAAGATGCAGAATTGTTTCGCCATGACTCGTAAGCAACCGAATCAACTCCGGTTTAACATTAATAAACTCCTTAACAATCTCAATATGACCTTTATTTACTGCCAAATGTAACGGTATGTTACCCTCGCGATCATGTATGAAGCAACAAGCAGTGTCGATCCTTAAAATCTCCTCCACAATCTCGATCTTCCCTTTTGCCGAAGCTAAGTGAAGAGGTGTAAAACCTTGCGAGTTCAATTCACGAGCTAACTCAGGCTTTCGATTCAACAACTCTCTTGTAAAATCAGTATGGCCTAACATTGCTGAAATATGTAGAGGGTTTTCTTGGAGTGAGCCCATCACCATAAGTCTATCAAGAATGAGCGGGTCTTGTTGAATCAACTCAAGTAAAGTACTTGTATCACCTGCCATCGCTGCTTCATTAATCCGTCTCTCCATAATTCTCAAACTCGAAATACCACTTCAGACTTTTTTTTTTTTTGCTCGGAATAACACTTCTAACTTTTAACAAGCAATTTTTTCCCCCTGATCTTGCCGGCTTCTTCAATAGTGTTTTTATAAAGATATATGTGCAGTCGTGTCGCATGTCGAAAATGTATCGTTTCACTGTCATAGAGTCTAAGTCTTTGGTTTACGATGTGGACATAACTATTTATATTTTCTACAATAAATTTCCACCAGTCCCGCACTGCACCAGTCGGACATATATTGACATCTGCATTCAAACTTAATCAGTCATTGATGTATACTGCACACTGAATCCTTGAGGACGACCTGTAAGACTGGTTAGTTTGTTTGATTTTTGTTAGAAGAATCACCCAAACGGTAAACTCAGTCTACGTCAGTCTGTCAGTCAGTACGCCATCTGACCGGGATCCAAAAATGACATTCCACCCTTGGAAGACCCTGCTATGGTAACTTTCATTGGACCTAAAATCCAAATAACAGATATAAAGTCTTGTGCGAGAAATATTCGTATTTGTTTTTGCTGGCACAAGATGCCGCTGTGTTCAAACTTCAAGATTTTTTTTGGATCAGAAAAGAAGATATATTAGAAAGATGGAATTTACAGTGGGCTATCAGAGGTAGAAAAGGAAGGAAGCTACACTAAATTACACAAAAAGATTCTCCCAATCTTGAAGAACTGAACTAGCAAAGTGTATATGGATTCTTCTTCCCGCAGCTGCAGCCTAAAGCAGGATAGAGGTTTTGGCTTCATTGGCAAGATCATCGTCTGTTTTTAAATTGTGCTTATTATCGAAGGTGCGACTGTTACGCTCATTCCATAGCGTCCAAAAAACTGCAGCTGGAATTAAGCTCCATAAGTAATTACCATTGTTGGAGAAGGACGTTGTGTGCCAGCAAACAGATAAAGCCATTCCTGATCTGGGAGTGACCCAAGCGCAAAATTACTCGGTAAAAGCATTGACCAAATTCTGTCTGCAATCTTACAATGCAAGAACATGGTCTTGAGTTTCCAGGTCATTCCCATACATCACACAAGAATTATCAACCCCAATTCCTTTGTGCAACACAGCACATCTTCAAAGTTCTAACTGGTAGTTAGAATTTTAGTTCACGACAGTCAGATATACCCATTTCACGGTTTCACTATTCCCCTTTTTATCGATCGCATCATTCAAAGAGTTTCAAATTTGAGGCAGAAAATTGTTGAACTTCTTAGTGAACAAACTTGATGTGTTAGAAGGTGATCCTCCCTTGTTTTGAGAAGAAAAAAGGTGTGTTTGTAACAGAAATCTAGACTTTAAAATGGCCGACTACTCTGGTGCAAAAATGAAATCTAGTGCTCATGTATGTAATCTTGTTCTCCTTCAGCTTTTATCATGAGCTTCAATTTTGGGTTTCCTTTCTTTGATAGACCAGCTGGATCTTCTGTGCTTTTGAACTATGATTTTAGGCATACCAAAAACTTTCTAGGCATACAAAATAGTTTTCCCATCCTAGATGACCTTATAAGGGGTGTCTATTGAGTAGTTCAATTACCTATATAACCTTGAACCTAAAATCAAAAAATAAACTATCCTAAACATCTCTTCTTCTTCCTCCAGCTAAACCACCTTCCTTTTCTCTCGGATTATTTTTTTTCATCACTGTAATTAATTATCGATTCGTGAAATTTCGATGATCGGTTAAATTGAACTATATAATAGATCGTACAAAGAAAAAAGCAAACGTCAGGTGTTCTAAATCCTCTTCCAATCCATGAATTAAAGAAGAAGAATCAATTGAAGATGAAGGTATAAAAACTATAATTGAACCAGAAATTGAATCGGAAATTCAACCATTTGAAGCTCCAAATACTGAAATGAGGATAAGAAGGTATTCCCTACAAACCCAATCTTTTATTTGTTGTTTTTCATGGATTGAATGGGTTAAATTGCTAAAAACTAGGGTTTTTGACGATTACAGTAGCGGGTTCGGCTGATAATTGAGTTGAGTTTTGAGCCGAACTGTTCTTGAAATTTTACCCTGAAAGTGTCTATGAACAGTTCGGCTAAACCGTGAATGTCAATTTTTAGCCGAACCCAAAAATGTGTATTGAATACGTCTCAGAACAGTGTCAGGTTCGGCTAATACCTTGCAAACCTTCCCGGTCGAACCTGAGAAGTGAAATTTACCCCAAGTAGTTATCAGGTTCGGCTGACTCGATTAGATCACTTTCAAGACGAACCTCTCTATGTAAACACTTCGAAAATATTGATTTGCAGGCTCTAGGTTCGGCTAGCTCGTGTTGTTGAGTTATCATCCGAACCTTCTCTTTGCACAGTCAAGTTTTTCGATCTTGTTTTGGCCATAACTTTTTCGTCCGATGTCGGAATGACCTCATTCTTTTTGCGTTGTGTTTTTCTTTTCATTCTCTTGAAGTTGAAGATAAGATCTAATTGATTTTAATGAGTTTAATATGGACCTTGGTATCCAATATTCTTATCCAATGTTGAAGATAAGATCTAATTCATTATCCAATATTGATCTTCTTTGTTCATGGACTTATTCTTGAGGTTGAAAACGATCTTGAAAGGGCAATTTCTTTTCTTCGTCTTCGTCCTATTCTTTCTCCCTGTCTTCCCAACGTATACAGTACCCTTTTTAACCTTGCTAGCGCCGGTTCCACTACGCTCACAAATCATTTCAAACCGATCCCATCGGCTTTGTTTTCCTTTAACTAGTACACAATTTATCTTCATCGCGTGTTCCTCAAGCCAATCCAGAACTTCTGGTTTAGTTTTCCATATCTACGTTCATTCCAAAACAAGTAATTTTTAAGAAAAACTTTGGAATATTCCGACAACATTAAGGTAAACAAAAGGTTCTTACATACCAAATCATTTTGGAAGTGATCCTTTGGTATCCTCGTGAATTATGTCTACTGGATCAGGTTGATTTTTCATGGGTCCAAGCACGATCTACAAAGAATATCACAACCGTTAAACACTAGAAAGGGAATATAATAACAAGGTTCGGCGCATTCGATAATCACATTATGTGCCGAACTATAAACATTTACAGGTTTCGGCTTATACGATATCCTCAATATGTACCGAACCACGAACAATATTTTAACCCAAAAATTAACAAAATCATATTCGGCTCAGACGATAATCATATTATGTGTCGAACCTTGAACATAAGAGGTTTCGGCTGATACGATATTCTCCATACGTGCCGAACTAGTACAATATTTCAACCCAGAAATTAAAAAATTATGTTCGGCACATATAATTTTGGATATATAAGCCGAATTAGTAATGATTCTATTCCGGGCTATTCAGGATGTTGTTCGGATTACTTTGAAACTTTCATATAAGCCGAACTAGTGTCTAGCAAAAGGGTTGGAATTGGAAATTATAGGTTCGGCGCATGCAGTAAACAGATTCAGTAAGCCGAACCGTTCATCAATTGGTAGATTCGGCTCATAGATGTGAGTCGAACCTCAACCTGTTTCGCCGAACCATGATTCAAAAAACCTAACTTTTGATAATTGAGAGTTATAGAAGTGAGATTAAGTATAGGATATAAGTGTACCTGTGTATTAGAAGCATTGAGTTCCTCATCAATGTCTTCATCATCAGGATTTGGCTCATAAAAATCATCATCTTGAGTTTGTGTTTGAGTTTGAGCTTGAGTTTGAGTGGGTGTAAAATCATTCTCATAATCTAAGAAATCAGCCATTTCTGGATCATTGTTGTAGTTGATATGTATTTTCCTAGGTTTTTTAGATGAATGATGACCCTCCTCATCCTCCATTGAATCAAGAATTAGAATTTTCTCACTTTCTCCTTCTCTTTCTCTCCTTCTTAACCAAACTAAAACTTTGATTTTTTTTTTCCTCAAATTTTTCATCTAAACAACTCTTATAATTCTGAAAATTATTTTTATCACTAAACAAAATATTTAATCACTAATCAAGATTATTAACACTAATACGTAAAGGGAAAATTTGTCATTAATTTTTTTTGGGTTAACGGGTTATCTGATTTTGCTATTTCACAATCTTTTTTGTCTTCATTCAGTATGCTTTGGAAGATTTTGGTATGCCCAAAATTATAGTTCGTGCTTTTCCCTTCTTAAAGAAGCGTACGAGGCTTTGCTTAACAAGCCCAACAATAAAACCACTTTCATTTTCAGATTCCCATACTAGTAAAGTGATTAGCTTTAATCATTTTATTTGTGTGCAGATGTGCAATCACATAATTATTGTTTCTCATATAATTTGATGTGTTAACGCGAATTACCTAGGTTCCTATTATTTAAGCGATGGTCGAAGTTACAGGAAATACAGAAATGTTGGAGAAAATTGAAATGAAAGGGATCCAGAACTTTATAAGAAAATTCTATTGTTATTCCGAAATCAATTATGTTAATTTTATTTTATAAAATAATAAATGATCAAGATGGAGCTTGGTGGTTTATCTCCCTTGGGATTTTACGTTCTTATCGAGGTTCTGATAATATGAAAAATAAAACATATTGGTTTTCACTAATTTAGTTTACGTGGGATCTTTAATCTCTCATTTCTTTCTTAATTACTTTTCTTATTCTGTGAATCAATATCTTCACTTACTTTTGTATGAGTTCCTTACTCTCCTCATCTGAATCGGTATTTTTATTTTGTATTCTTAATACATTTTCGTTTGGATACCGTGGCCGCTTTTTTATTCTGACCATAGCCAAATAAAAAGGTTTCAAATTTGCTAGTCGCCTATTGCGTGATTCAAAGAGTATCAAATTTTTTCAGTCTGGTTTAATATTCGAAAGTTCTCTTGATCTTCATTATCCGAATTAATTGAAAATAGATCGAACTCTTTTCAAGTTATTTGGAGCTCGCGAGCACAACAATACATCCAAGGCATTATACTTGGCGTTTAATTTCACACTTTGATTCTTGGTTAATTTCTATTTTTTGATGTTGCAATATGAGGTTTTTGAAATAGCAAACAGAGAATCTATTTAGTAATTTTAATTCTGATCATGGCATCCTAGTCTTTGTTTAGACCCATTGTGAAGTGGACATTGGTGCCTTCGGTTTAGATGATAGTTACTTTTGCTTAAATCATTAGCTTTCTCAGTGTCAGCTAACAATTGGGGGATAGTATTGAAGGAACTAAAACTATACGTAGACAACCTCTACGACCCGCTTGGGACTTAAAGTTTTTTTTTCTTGATCGAAAGAGAAGATTAAAACAAAGAAAAGGAATGTACAATGAGTTCTCCCAGAGGTAGTTTAAAACAAAGAACAGACAGTAAAAAAGAAATTGAAAATTACATGAAGATTGCATTCCAATTGGACAACACTGTATCAGAGAAGTTCAAATGAACTTGATAGCCCGCAGCTGCATCCCACGCTAAAACGGATGATTTAGCATCTTATAAGCAATTTTACATTGTAGAAATAGATGGTGTTGCGACTCAACACCACTACCACACAAAGCGCAATTATTATACAGATTCATACCCTTTTGTTGAAAAATGTCTATGGTATTAAGCTTACCATGAACTAGACACCACATCAAAATATTAATTTTTGGTGGAATTGCAGGTTGCCAGACACACCTGAGGGATTTAGTTTCCACCTTCTAGTGTCTTCCATGCCATCTCTAACCGGGGGAGTATCATCGATAAATGAACGGTAAATTTATTTATATATCCACGTTAAATGAATATTTTTTTCCGGTCCCAAAAACATCCATTTATCGAGATTAGACTGTATGTAGACTTTCCAAATGGCGTAAGTACTCTTCGTGTGATTTTTTTCTGATAGAAAGGCAAATTGTATTAATTAAATAATAAAGTTCAAGAGATTTATAATCTCATTTTTAACAAAACCATTGGAAATAACACTAGATTTGGAAACTCTTTGCTGAATATTGGAAGACATGTGCCTAAGATGCTTTATCCGAGCTTCTTTAGCAATGTAATCCGCTACATAGTTATATTTCCTGTTTATATACTTTACCTGGGCCTGTGAAAGATTTTCCAGGATTGATATAGTTTCCTGAATGGTATTATCCGCGTTCCAAGGAGAATCTTTGGATGTCTTGTTGATCGTTTCCGCCAGTGTTTTGCAGTCCGTTGCTATCGAGACACTAGATAATATATTTCCACTTAACCGTGAGGAAGCTTTTAACAAGGCTTTTGATTCTGTATGAAAAACTGAGGAGGCCCACTCCGATCCCGCTGCAATATGCACGAAAGGTTCGTTGTCCACTGAATAGAGAAGAAAGGCATATCCCATCGGTGAATCTTCTTTGTTAAAAGCCGCATCAATAAAGATTATCCAGCCCGACTTTAAGTCAGGCCATTTTTCCTTGTGGATATTTCCTTCTTTGTTCTTCATTTTTTGTTGGATCTTTCTTTGAGAATTCTGGTGCAAGAATTGATTGATTTGCTCTATGAGGTGATTTGGATTTGGAGTGATTTTTTCGAAAACCACCGAACATCTGTACTTCCAAATAAACCAAGATATAGTTGCGATTATATTAAACCATTGTAAGGATTCTTGATCCGTGATACACTCATTTATCCAATTAACTATAGAGTCTGAACCAATTCTCGTATTCACTGCTTCTAGAGAAAGACCTAACCAAATAGCTCTTACAAATGGGCAAAATCGAAATAGGTGTTGTTCTAATTCTTGATCCTGTGAATCGCACATTGGGCACTCTGTGTTTATATCTGTATTATGAGCTCCGAGTCTTGAATTCGTTGGGAGGGTTTTTGAGCTAATTTCCAGAAAAATAATTTGATTCTCGAAATTACTTGTATCTTCCATATTTTTATCCATGAAAAGATATTTAGGCTATTGTCTTCTTGGTTTCGTATGATGCTAAAATGAAATCAAAT
The DNA here is from genome assembly GCF_003573695.1 of Papaver somniferum. Classification (NCBI taxonomy): domain Eukaryota; kingdom Viridiplantae; phylum Streptophyta; class Magnoliopsida; order Ranunculales; family Papaveraceae; genus Papaver; species Papaver somniferum. Next base: position 4,650,574 of record NC_039365.1, on the reverse strand, counting down.
GCTCATTTAGTCTTGTTTTCCTTATATCACGACCTTCAATTATAGGTCTTACCTGCTTGGATAGACCTGATGGTCTTAAGTGCTTTTCCCTTCCCAACGAAGTATGTAAAACATTAAAAGAAGGAGGACCCCTCGTACTTATAACATTTTTCTTTGTGAATTAAAACCAACGGTGATGGATTTCAAGCTTATATTTTGAGATATATTTCTCTAATATATATGAGCAGTTGAAAATCAACGGATTTTTGACAATTCAAATTAAAACCGGTAATTATGAGGTTTTATATTTTGGAATGCCCTCATTCTAATAGGGATCGTGTTGCATATTAAAATGATAAATCCACTCCAAAACCACATTTACTTCCCATGCATGCTAGTAATGTAATTTTCTCTACTCATTTTATATGCAAACAGATGTGCAATCAGACAATTAGTGTTCCTCATATAACTTTGATGTATTAAGAACAATTCTTAGGTATTTCCTATTATATAAGTGGTGGTCGAAGACAAAGGAAGAAAAAGGAAAGAAAGAAAGAAATAAATAAACAAACGAAGCTAATATTGATATCCAAGTGAATAATCAAATGGTTGAGAATATTGAAATAATAGGAATCAAGAGATGTAAAGTATTGAGAAAGAAATATTATTCTTATCCTTAGTGCTATATTTAAAGGTCCAAGCACTATGGTGGGAAGTTTTGCTTAGTTTTAGCTATATAATAGTTAAGATCAACCACTATAACTCATTTCTTAGTTATAATATGGCTGAAACTTTGGCATAGTTAGCGAAGGGAACACACCTATTCCTTGTTATAGGAAAAAAAATCAATAACGAACCTGAGTTCTGTATGAGGTTTGTTAAAACTGAGTATCCATCTTTAACTATAACATAATTTGGTTTTTACATTTTTGAGTCTCCAATTTTTTTCTCTTAATTATTCTTTAATTCATAACAAATATATTTAAAAAAATCCAAACTAAATATATTTTGAATAAAGAAAAGATCTTCACAAAAACTGAGTTTCGTATGACGGAAACAGAGTTTTTATATGTCACTGTCTGGACAAATGCTCATTTTTCATTTATACAAGCTAAGAAATGCAACCCTCCCACAGGGGTTGCTTCTTTTATTCCCTTTGGCTTAACTATAGCCAAGAAAAATACTAACCATAGTGCCTTGTCCTTAAGATGGTGCACGAATGACTGATTAAGGTTTTTCTGGTTTGGTCATATAAACAACACAAAAGTAATGTTGTTGGGTAGAGGAGGAGGAGCAGAAGAAGAAGAATAAGAACCATTTCAGTGTTTCAAGTTTTATCGGTTTAATTTTGAAAGAGGTTTTCGTCTTTGATGATGAACCAAATAAATACGGTAGCAAACAGATCCCAGCTACACACAACAATGCTCCTCTAATTACTACATACAACAATGCTCTTATACTTGGTAAGTACTTTTTCCAAAGTATGAAATCTCAAAATTGCTAATAGGGTACCAGATTAAGTGGGAGTGTACCAAAATCAAGATAAGACAAAACAGGTTTATATATAAGACAAAACAAGTTTTGCCTTGGCTTGGTACACCCCCACTAATCCTGACACCCCCATTAGCAGCCGAAATCTAGTGCTCATTTGCATGGTTTTTAAAATCGTGCGATTTGCGATTCAAATCGCACGATTCACTCCAAATGTTTGGGTTTCGATTCAAATCGTTAGTCAAAATCGAATCTACCAAGAATCGTACTTTGACCATTTTAGATGCGATTCTTGACCAAGTCAAACAGACAAGTTCCATATAAAACAGAAATGTAATGAAAAAATTGATGGGATTTGAACGTGAGATCCCTTGGGGTTATTAAGTAGACCCTCTACCACTGTACCAAGTTGATTGTTGATGGAAATAATCAACGTATTTTATAGTTATAATGTTATTAGATCAAAGTATAATACATTTTTCATTCAGTTTAATGATTTTTTATTGTCGTAATCATATTTATAAGGATAAACGTAGCGATTTAGTAATCGACCATGAATTTTCGATTCACAATTTAAAACACGATTCGATTCTTAAAATTGAAAAACGATTCGCTCCACGATTCACGACTTCACAACCTTGCTCATTTGACATTTAGTCCTATTCTCCTTTTATCATGAGCTTCAATTTTGGGCCTGTCCCCTTCACAAAGAATTGTACAAATGACAACTCCATTCCAGTATACCAATATTCATTTTAATCATTTCCCCACGCTAGTAATGTGAATAGCTTTACTCACGCGTTTAAATATTGTGTTCCTCATATAATTGGATGTGTTAAAACAAATTACTTAAGATCCTATTATTTAAGTTATGGTCAAAAAAAAGGAAAAAGAAAAAAAAAGATCTGAACGGAACTGAACGATATCTAAATAAGTAAACACTGAAATGTTATATAAATTTAAATGAAAGAAATTAAGAAATACAAAGCCTTCATCAATAAATTTTATCTTTGGATTTATGTTCGACTTGTAGGGTGTTTGCAGTGCTAGTTGCTAAAAGCGGGAGGAGAACAAGGTGAGGTTGTTACGGTGGCTTAATCATGGATCAAAGTTTTTTAGGTTTGCTCTTTATGGACAACAAACTCAATTTTACAAACTAACATTTACCTGAAACATTATTTTTGGTTATGATCTGGAAACAATTCAGTAATGATTTCTAATAGCCCTTTTTGTCTATCTGAGATAAAAGTGATCTTTCCTCTACGATGGTTGATAATATATGGCTTCAATGCTTTCATAAACAAGTGCCAATTCTCACAAATTTTATTCCTAGTTATCATTATAGCCAATGGGACAACTCTATTCTCTGCATCCAAAGCAGTGGCAGCCATCAAACAACCACCATGTTTTCCAGTCAAATGGCAAGCATCAAAACCTATCACATTTATGCAACCATCATGAAAACCTTTGAGTGGTGTTGCAAAGGCAATGATCATTGACTTAAAGAATCCATCAACATTGCAATAAAACTAGTATTTCCATCAAAGTTCAATTTCAGAGTTAAAAAAAAGTGAAAATAAATACAACTTTATACCTATAAACTATGTAAATTTTCAACTCACCTTCCAAATGTGTAGTTTGTCAAAGAATCATGGTTGGTTTTGTCCACCATATCACAAAAGGCTGGAACAAGTCTGTAAGACTCATCATAACTGACACTCACTTTTTCTAGTGTCTTAGTTCTAGCTCTCCAAGCAACATGATAAGGAACACTAGTATTATGAGTAGTGTGGAATTGGTCTTGTAAATTGAAAGGACTTGGCATTGGGTCTCCATTCTTCATCTTATCATACAAAAACTGTGCTACAAATTCTGTATTTGTTTTCCTGTTTATGGTTACACCTTCAGTCACACATGTATGCTCCAAGTTCATCTTTCTGAGTATGAAAGTAGGTTCATGTGTTCTGACACTTGCATAAATAAAAAACTTACAGCCTTGAGACTTGTTATAAGTGCAATTAACCTTGATCCTTTCATTGTCATTGGGCATCAACTTGTACTGAAACTTGTTCTTCACTGCATAATCCCTTAAGTGCTTCTTAAAGTCTTTCTTATCCATGAACTCCATCCCCACAAACATTGTATCAACATCCAAAAATTCCTTATCATCTCCAGTGTCATCATCAAAACCACATGTTCTTTCAGCAGCTTCTACATGTGGCCCCTAGACTTTCTCATACTGACTGATCCAAACTATTTTCTGCCCATCATCCTCTACAACTCCTTGGACTGATAAAGTACCATCTTCATCTTCAGAATCACATCTACTAGAACTATCACCACTGTCAGTATCAGATGGTATAACAACTATTTCTTTTCCTTTTGGGTCACACTCTTCACCAACACCACAACTGTTGTCATTGTGGCCTTCATCTACAACAAAAAATACAGACATACAACTTAAAATGAATACAAGTTTAAATGCAGACAAGTTAAAATGCATACAAGTTAAAATGCATACAAGAAGAAGTCCTAGACAAGTTCAAATGCATTTAATCAAAACATAGAGATGGAAATCATACCTGCATTTCCCCTTTTCTTATATAGTTGTGGATGTAAGTAATCAAAAGATTCTAATCCCCCAAAGTAGTTGTTCATAAACTCAGTGTACACTTCTATACCCATTTCTGCATCATCAACAACTGGACTTCTACAGTCATCAATGGGATGACAAATATCTTCTTCAGTTTTTGAGTTATATGTTTTCATACTCCAACTCAGCCTGTCTTGATTCAACTGATATTTCTTCAATTCTAGTGTCATCATCATCCACATTAAAAAATAACTTCTTACCATTCACACTACCAGTAACTGCAGCAATTGACTTCTGCACCAACCTAGGACTTCTTCTTATTAGCTCGGGAGATGTACTATATATGATTCTCTTCTTAGGTGTTAAAAAAAGAGATGGGTCAATACTGACTGGTGCTGCACCTCTTTTAATGTGAATTCTTGATGTACTCTGAACCTTTTCAGGTGTTGAAAAAAGACTCTTTGAAACTGACAGACAAGAAGATGAAGGGCATTCATCACTAAGAGGAACTTTCCTGTTGGTAACATTCATGTAAAGATGAATATAGCCATCATCTTCAACCACTCCCTTATCCCACATTTCAAATAATTCATCATTACTACCAATATAGAAAGGGTCCGGGTCACTGAACCATGTCAAATTAACCTTCTTAATAGGTAGTAACTGGTATGCAGCATGAATTGTATCACTGATACCTTCGAATCCACCAGAATTCACACTTATGTTATCAAAAAACCTAACTTTATTTGTATCAGATTCTTCAACCCTAAAGCTCCTAACTGGATTCTTCACATATTTCCTACACATACACATAATCAAATTCAATACACCAGAAACTAGTAACAGATAACATACCCAATTTCACAAATTAGGGTTTACTAAAATGGTCTGTAAAATTTTCAATTTCAGAAATTAGGGTTTTGCAAAAAAGAAAAAATCGATAAATTACATTCTGGTAGTGGAAATTGATAAAATATGGTTGTGATTACCAACCTCATGATCGCCGAGTACATGGTGACGAAATCTTGTAAGAAAACCACCGACGTCCTACAAGCAGTATGATTCTTTGGTTGCAAATCTTCACGAATCAAGGTTAAAAACCATATACACTCCCAGCGTAATGCACTGAGCAACTGTTTGCGATCGAAACCAGGGATTCACTCAAGTTTTGGAGTGAATCGCCATTTTTGCAGTGATTTTAGAGAGAGAAGGGGGGAGACGGAAATGAATTGGATTTGCCCTGACTCTAAACTGTTATAGAATTTCATCCTGCTACTTCAATCTCTGTCCATCCGTATCATCTCGAGATGCTTCAATCGTAAGATGTGCGATATTGGATGTACTATGATCAGGTTAAGGTTAAACTCGTAAACTGGCGAATGCATTTAACTCTGAACTCGTGGGACCCAATGACGTTACCCTGTCTTTAACGGAAATAGAACCTATTTGTTATAGGATTGTAGCAAAATATGACCCTTTTACAAATATGGTGCTAATACTGGGACCGTTTTATACATTTCTCTTTTTTTAAAGTGGGGTTGTTTGTTTATCATCATTATCCAAATCAATCAAAAATAAATAGAACTCTTTATGCTATTGTTGATGGCCCTGATGGTTACGGTATCTTTGCTGATGAACCAAATACCTACGGGAAAACAGAACCGGTGCATTAGCGGGGTGCTTGACAATTTTCGATTTCTATTTCTTCTTCTAGTTTTGTTGTTCTCTTGTGTGAGTTATAGTAACACGCGGAAAGACCTAAATCTGTTCAAACGTCAAATGTGATTTTCAATTTTTAATGTAGCGCCGTGGATTATTTGTATACAAATGGCTATCATTATGGATACGTGACGCACGCCATTAAATGAGGTGTCATCAGTCTCATGTGCCACGGCCTTAACTGACCACCCCTTGCTATTGCAGACTACTACAACCGCACGAAAACCAGGCTATATATTGAGTTCCTACCACTTCGGCGGTAGGTAACATGCCGTGTTACGAAAACATTGGGTCTTGCGAGCTAAAGCTATTATATATACGGAAGTATCGCCGTGGATTATGTGCTTACACATGGCAATCATTTTGGATACGTGTCACATATCCTTAAATGAGGTGTAATCAGTCTCAGGTGCCACGGCCTCGGAACCCCTTGCCATGGAAGACTACCAAACCTCCACGAAAACCAGGCTATATACCGGGTTCCTACCACTTCGGCGATAAGTAACATGCGGTGTTACGAAAACATGGGGTCTTGCGAGCTAAAGCTGTTATATATGGAAGTATCGAGAATTGTGTGTCAAGAAATATCAATTGTGTTTCTAAACCCTATAGTAGAGCTAGCTTTAGAAGCATGGTGTGATGTAACATACGTTCTCTTTAATCAGTCAAGTTTCTTTATCTTCAACAGGGTGGTATCCTCAGTACTAATTAATACTTTCACTTCACGAAGGATAAAAATCTGAATCCCACATTGAAGTTCCAACCCAGCGTCAAGTAAAACGGGTGCTTGTAATACTATGTTGAATTCAAAGTTGAGTCAGATTTTGTTGGAGGTTTTTTTGGGGTGAAGATGATATATCCGTTCAATTTTGATGACACCAAGATGTCTGTTTATTCCATGAAGCAATACTGTGCCATCCAGGTGTTAACTCCAAGCTCTGTTGCAGAGGATTCAAAGAAGGATGATTTTTTTGAGCACGCAACAAAAAGGGTGGTGTAATCTTTTTCTTTTTTTCTCGGTTTTCATTTTCTTTCTCTTTTGTTTAGGTTGGGCTTCTTCCTTAACTTCTGATATATACAGCCCATTAGACCGTACATCTCAAAACTGAGAAATGAACGTCGAGCTTGGTTGCGAGAGCTTGTAACCCAACTGGGGACATTAAGATAGTTGAACACTGGTCGGGTTACACTCGATAGGCTCTGGTACGCATAATATTGTTGTGTTGCCACAACAACTAACACATAGAATGGGAGAAATTTAGAGAAATCTGGTTCAAAACCAGCCTGAGAGAAGAAAAAAACTAAACAAAATTCTCATTCATTACTTAGCCGCCTCAGGTGGTTTCCTTGAACATTTATTGGTTCAATCCTAATCGAAATCAACTAACTATAGACAAACACATGTCTCAATCGCAACGGTTAAGCAAACTGTTACCATTATTACTACTAGAGCACCCCAATGTAACTACCAACAGCACAACCCATACAGAGTTAGGAAGACACATGACAATACCCCCTCGAGAGAATAATCCTTGTCCTCGAGGATTGAAGTTTGGAAAATGCATAATCCTTGTCCTCAAGGATTGAAGTTTGGAAAATGCGCAGACACTTGAGAGGCGTCCTTCCAAGTAGCTTCTTCTGATGACGTGTTAACTGAGTGAGTGCCTATGGTGATCAAAAGCTGTTGGATTGAGTGAGTGAGTGCCTATAGTGATGGTGCACCTGGCCATCATGATCTACCAATGGAAGTATTGGATAAGGAATATGAGTGGCTCCCATGCGCTGCTTCAACTGTGAGACATGAAAAACAAGATGAAGTATTGGATAAGGAATATGAGTGGCTCCCATGCGCTGCTTCAACTGTGAGACATGAAAAACAAGATGTATGTGAACCTATAGTGGGATTTGTAACTTGTAAACAACCGACCCAATTTTCTGTGTTATGGGAAAAGGTCCATAATATTTGGCTGACAGTTTAAAAATTTTTCTAAGAGAAACAGAAGTCTGTCTATACGGTTGTAGTTTGAGGTATACTAGGTGACCCACTGCGAAAACTCTGTCAGATCTTTTCTGGTCAGCAAAAAACATCATCTGCTCTTGAGCCTTGGACATGCCTCTTTGAGAAGATGAAACATTTTAGCTCTCTGTTTCAAGTACTTCTCAACTGATGCCACAGATGAAACAGTGGAAGATGGAAAAGCCAAATGAGGTACTTCATACCATATATTGTCTTAAGTGGAGACATTTTTAAGATGGTGTGGAAGCTGGTGTTATACCACCACTCAGCCAATTCTAGCCATTGTATCCACTGCTTTGGTCGATGGCCAGTCATGCATCCGAGATAATTTTCAAGACATTCATTTATTGTCTCTGTCTGTCCATCAATCTGACGATGGTAGGATGTACTAAGCTTGAGTTCAGAGCCTAGCTTCTTAAACAATTCTTTCCAAAACGAGCTTGTGAAGACCTTGTCCCTATCTGAAACAATGGAAGCAGGCAGGCCATATAATCTAAATATATTGTGCAAGAATGCCTTTTCCACTGAAGAAGCAGTGTAAGGGTGTTGTAGAGGGATAAAATGGCTATACTTAGCCTATCCACCACTACTAGTATGACATCTTTCCTTACATTCTTGGGCAACCCTTCAATGAAGTCTAGGCTAATATGCTACCATGCTTGTTCAGGTAATGGAAGAAGTTGCAGCAATCCAGAGGTTGCAGCAATCCAGCAGGTAATCCAGAAGGAACATTTTCCGCGCCGTTGGTTTTGGCAGGTGGCATAGTAATGCCACTAAAAGGAGTGTTAGTACCGGGGATGATTTCAGCGCTAGTGTTCTCAGGGTTTGTTGCTGATCTGGACCTGAGTTCCACCATCTTGATATCGGGGTTGAAAAGATGAGATTGGGAATTGGAAATTGATATTGTAACCGAGAGATTAATCTCCCACTGTGTTCTCCAATTGTTTGAGGGTGAAATTGTTTCTGTTAATTTTGGTAATTTCGGGTATGTGGGTGAGAAACGAATCTAAACCCTAAACAATGTACGGCACGTGAGTAATTTTGATTCGAAAGATCAATCTGCACAATCCTGGCCTAAACCAAGAAATGGCGGTTCCATGCTTGCTTCGGTCACAAAGTGAAGGAGAAGGGTTGGTCTTAGGGAGGGAAGCGAAGAGAGTGTTGAGACCAGAATAGTTGATTCTGAAGGTGTGGTTTGTTTTATGACTTGTATCGGAAGTAGAACTGGTTAGCCGAATGGAAAGCTACCAGGTGATTTCTAGATACTGTGTATTGCGGACCAAAAACTTGTTTTTTGGTGGAAATAGGTGAGACCTATTTATACAATTCATAGTGAAACATACCATGGTCTCGTAGGAAGTGGAAATGATTGAGTGGTGGAAGAAAAGAGTAACGTGTAACTGCCAGACGTTATGTTTCCATGATGAAGGAAGTGAATTCGTGTAATCGCCGGTCATTACTCTTCCATGATAAAGGAAATGAATTGTTTACAACGTTACTTTTCACCATCACTAATTATCCTACTTCATGACACTTTCTTGTAACGGGCGCATTGTACACCGCACGCTGTAAACCTCCATACCAATACCTTGATGAGCATCCCCCAGTTTGTGACATATTTTGATGTCTCGAGTGTTTTCATGGAAAACATGTAGCACTTTGATACGTGTGGCAATTTAAAATTGAGAGGCTTGCCGCAGGTAAATAGCATGTAATGCTAGGCTCGTCTTGGCTAGTCGCCTAAAACTTGTCGCGAGCTCATCAGTTCGGTGGCGAACTTGGATGGATGAGATTGCATCTCATGAAGAAGGACGGTCATTTATTATGGCCACATCTTGTTGTATAGCGAAGTGGTGTCAGCCACATGTTAATGGCATGCCAGTGGCGTAACCATGGCATAGCGGCATAGTGACATGCTAGTAGCCGCGACATAGTGGTATGGCAGTGATGTTGCGGCATGGCCAAAGCTAAAAATTGTCTCCGCAGCCAAAGTTAGGGTTTGGCGTCGTGGAAGGATTTGGCGTGGCCAAGTCGTCGTTGAAAGGACTTGGTGTGGCCAAGTCTTGGCGCCGTGGAAGGACTTGGTGTGGCCAAGTCTTGGCTCCGTGGAAGAATTAAGGGTTGGCATAGCCAAGGAGCCGTGGAAGAATTAGGGCTTGGCATGGCCAAGGCATCGTGGAAGAATTATCCGTGGAAGAATTAGGGCTTGGCGTGGCCAAGGCGTCATGGAAGAATTCTCGGTGGAAGAATTAGGGCTTGGCGTGGACAAGGCGTCGTGGAGTAGGACCCACATGTGGCGTGGAAACGTTATCCATGTTTCCACGCTGATCCCTTGCTCTAGGAACGTTATTTGGCTTTGGTAGAAATTTTCTCAAATTAGGGTTTGTCGAATACCCTAATTAGTGCACGTGGCGTGCGGCTGCGGCATGGCGCTACTTTTGTGCAAATGGCGCCATTGGCTATGCCAAAGGACACATGGCAAGGCCATAGTACGAAAACGGCCACGGGAGTAGGAATTGACGTGTGGTGGATATTTAAGGAAGGTTACCACAAAGTTGGCATGTTTTGAAGTTGCCGCGATAGGGTGCGTTTGACCTTTAATGTATGGTGGCAAGTTTAGAATAACCTGATTGGCCACAAAAAGGGGGCTGACCATACATAAGGAGCGATCACACTTCTGGTGAGGGTATGGCACCTTTAGGGCGACCTGATTGGTTAATGGGAAGTGGGGCCGGCAAGCTAGGGCGTGGCCGCACTTCTAGTGCGCTGCGGTCGATTTAATTAATTTTGACAAGCAAGGTCTGGTGCATTGCGCGAGGCGCGAAACCCTAACTTTTTCAAGTTAGTCAGGATGATTGACTGAATTCTATGTGTCGACATAGAGTTCTTTTAAGTTCGTTGCCAGAGAGCAGCATGCTTTTCTTATTGTATACCTTATCCAAAGATCTTATTCTTGATACTTGGAGATTCATGCTACTCTGCTGCGAGTGAATACAAATCATCATACCATATCAACATTAAGAGTTCAGCCGGGGAACATAGCATAGAAGGAATTCAGAGGAACTTATATTAAGTGAATATACGCGAGGCGCCGAAATTTACAGAATATCTGGGATTTTCCAGTCTGGATAAATTTCATGTAAGTATATTGAGCGACTCAATAAATTTTCCAGTGGAGAGGTTAGCACACTTGGATCTGTTTCTTTGGAGAGTGACGTCACATCAGATGCAAGGTTTTACGATTTTGACCCTAAGCTAAAAACCACGAACAACACATGTATCTGAATGTGTACACGATTTCTTGGCTGATCTTAAAAATCAATATCCAAGATCAATCTAGTCGTCTCCAAATTAAAATGATCCGAATTCTAAAAAGTATGAAACTTACAATCTATGTTTTAAGATATAAATTCAACAAGAACCTGTTTTTTATTTTATCTCAAATAATAAAGAGTTAAACTACCCACATTAATTAGGTATTAATTGTTTTATTCTTATTAGAAATATAAAAAATATAATGCGGAAAAGGAAAAAACAAGACACCTCAAATTTTGTTAAAGAGTAAAACTTCTCCTGCAGCAAAAGCCCGGGACCTCTTCCAGCTTTTACAACCACATTGTATTAAACCTCCACAGACACCATAGTCTACAATGAGACTTCAGACTGGAATGTAGTTGAGACCGAATTAATCATTCAAGTTATTTATTTGCAGTCTTGTTCATTTCTTTTCTTAAACCTTGCAAGATTCTACACACTTGATTCCATTAGCTGACATCCTTTATAAACTAAGAGTTGCATCAACCTCGATGAAACTTTGATACTTATGTGCCTCGGTCAACTAGAAAAAAAACAGAGAAAATACCATGAGAATCATGAAACTATTACCAATCATGATGCGGTTAAACACTTCTTTATGAACTTACAGAAAATATCTCAACCTAAAAGACTGGAACAACAAAAAAAAAATTAGTTAGGGTTAAAAATCAAAATTAAGTTATAGCTATGTCCAAAATGAGATTTGGGGGTTTTGTTTCTTACACTGGGAGAAGAGACCTAGAACCCGCTTGAGGAGTTCTCTTGTAGAGAAAAATAAAAAGAGGAAACACCTTACTACAAAATCGAGAGAAAATAAAGAGAAATCAAAATCGTTAATAATACTAAAAGCTATCAAATTTATGAAAGAAGAACAAGATTGAGATCACTTGATGATTTCAGGAGCAAAGCAAGTAGATCTTAGATTACAAAGTGTGCCTTTGATTTTTGCTGAAACATGGGTTTTGATTTTGAGGTAGGGTTTTCGATTTCTGCTGAAAGATTGGTTGTTTGGGTTTCTTTTAATCTCAGCTCACGATTCATCCTGCCGAGAATAGAAATTGGATCTATGGTTTCATAGCATGATGAATTAAGTAAAAGAAGAGAACTCTGAGTTAGAGAAAGGGACAGAAGATTGGTTAGAGAGATGTAAAATGAAGGAAGATAGAATTCTAGGACCACGTAAAGGGAGATTTACTTTTTTTTTTAATTAAAATAGTATTAATTTTATGTCTTCCGCAAGAGCTCGATTTACTTTTCTTATAGATATGTCTGCCTCTGGAAGCCCAACCTATTAGGAAAGCTCCTGGAAGTCGTTTCTATAAAGCCCAGGTAGACTCAAAAAATCCATTTTCCACTAGTGTTCCCTAACCTACGACCTTACTTTTTAAATGCCAATTTTAATGCTGGCTTGCAGAATTGCGCTACCCTTGTCTTGAATGGTTAGGACATGCCAAACTCGGTTACAAATCTCCTTTATAACCGTCTCCAACTTTCTCTTTCACTTTAGCATGCGTGTGATGCACACACATTCGAAACTGACACCTTGAATTCAAATCCGACAATCTTTCACTTCGCAACTTGATCCTGCCAATGTTCGTAAATGGTTGCGCTTTACTCAACTTCCACTTAGCTTATTTGGATGCCAACATCCAAATACCCTTCCAATTGAGTCTTGACTTGCTTAGTTCAACTTCATATGCATCACTTGCATTCCATTTGACTGAGCAATTGACACCAATGGAGCGTTTGGCCCTGCCATCGTTGCATATGCATTGTCCAAGCCTTGGCCAAATCTTAGGATTATGCCATAAACCAACTTCCGGCCTATTCTTCACTCTTGCATCATCCTTGATTTTGAGCCAACTCAATTCCACGGATATGTATTAATGTCAAAATCCCATGTTGCATCTTGCATCTTTCTACTTTGGCTTTGTCTTGCGTTTCCTCAATGAAGCTTCATTACTTAGCCAAATGTCTTTACAGTGTAACACTACCTTTTCGCTTCACTGGCCCTGCGGGGTTGTGCCATTCTTAGCACTTGATAGTCTACGCAGTGTTGAGCCATTCTGGCTGCACACTGATTTGTCCTGCAACTCTGTAACGCGCAATCATTATGCGTCACTTGCCATGTCATAGACCTCCCACACATAATCCATTCAACTCCCTCGTTAAAAGGAACAAAGTATACTCGTTATACTTGTTCTATGGCCTTGTACGCTTTTGATCCCTTCTCAGAAATTAGCAAACCTTGTTTGGCCTTTATCCTTGCCAAAACTTCTCTGCCTAGTACTTTATGCCATCACTTAGCTTTACTTGCTTGCCATTGATCCTAATGATCTTGACCTTTGTTGTTGTGTCGCGACCGCTTTCAACTCTATCTCAAATCATATATCAACACCCAAGTGCACTTGAGATCTGTTGTTATGCTCTTTCAGAACTCTTCTGAAATTCTGCATTACTCCTTTAGCTAAACCCTAATCTAATTTTCCACCTCCGATTGCATCAGCATCACAAGTATTTTCTCCATGCCATTCCGTGCCTAAGTGTACACGCCAAACATCCAACATATCACCCTGATATGCATAACTTATCTTAGTTCCTTCAATTCCGACTGACATTGCACTCTTGCAATTCAACATGCCTTATTGTATACTAAGTGTTCTTCAATCATTTGCGCCTACACGAAATCATGCCATTCCTTAAGGTCTGCATGCCATGATTCCATACCACTCTGGTATGCGCCACAATCCATAGCTTTTGCTGTCTTCAGCAAGGCAACCCAAATTTACAATATATTTGGCCTCCAAATCGTATTTTAAATTACGCCTCCTAGCTTTGCACCATTTGTGTGCCAAAGAACCAGCACCCCGCTGTTCTTTTCTTGCATTATTTATACACCTTGATTGAATGCATGACATTATCCATGACTTAGGATACCCGGGGATTCACACCGTCTCACAGACAGGGATCCTCTTCACGCGCCTTTGAAACTAACAAGGCATCACTTGTTCTTTCAAACTTCTACGCTTTAATGTGGTGGAAAAACATCATCACGTTCTTCCTAACTATGAGGTACTCTTAACTCATATACTTGATGGACTTATATCTTCATTCTTGCTGTGTTACTCCATGCTATCGCTGCCATATGCCGTCGCACTTCCACATAACTCTCAACAAAAAACTCGACTATGCCACCAACTCTGTTTGTTTCTTTCACTTTTAGCGTATTTTATTGCATACTTTGGCTTTATATGCTATGTAGCATCTCAAACTTGAGAAAATACTCGCGCCAACTGATTGCAACTTGTAAGACCTAACAAGCCTTGCAATACTGACTTCATCTTCGCTTCTAAGCAACAAAAGAAGGGAGATAGCACCTATTGTCCCAAATGTAGCAATTCACTTTTCGACATGCACTCTTCCAACTATCAACGTTCTTATGTGACTCCCATAACGAAGCACTATATAATTGACACTTAGTTGAGTACTCCTTTAAACTGATGCTATCATTTTGCTTTAGCTTTCATGAAGATTTCTTCAAAAATGACCTCATGTCACTCTTATGCATCACCACTACTTTGTCCTTCTTCTCAACGCATCTACAATTCGCCTAACTTGCATTTTTTCACGCATTATGCATTCTGGCTATGCCCAAATCCCATTTGGCGCATGCTACTGTTGCAAATATGCTATGCCAGTCAACACCCGAATTTTAATGTAAACTTGTGCACCAATGCACAACTGAAATGGACTTAACTTGGTGATTCTGAGCATCACCATAGAGCTCAGCAAAGTCATATCACTCAATTACTTTCGCAAACAAATCCCTTTGACAATCTTAACAAGACCATAATCCTTGCAAATGAGGCACCACTGCCTACGTTCCATGAAGCAAGAATTCCACATTCTTCTTCAAATACTTCCCATGCACATCTGGTTACTCTTGTCTTTCCCCTCCTCTAAAATCAGCTTTGTAGCAATACTGATTTACAGTTGACAAGAAAATCCACTTGTAGTTATGATCAAATGCAGGTCTTTGGATACCCTTGTCCAAGCATACTGATCCCACTCAAAAACCAGGTACAAGCACACTCCTTGTGCGCATCTAGCATCAATGAAGAACTCTTTGAAAACGCAAGACCGTGGTGTATTGGTTTTCCCCTAACTTGTGCTTATTTCTTCAGCTTTTCAATAAGCTTTATGCTAGATAAGAATTGGCCATCCAATTCTTCTTTTATGGAATTACATTGCCACAAACATGCTGGTTAGCAATCAGATTTTGCATTACCACCAAGGTACATGCATTCAAGAGAGATAACTATAATCTTCCATCAACTGGCTACGATGAGAACACCTTCAATCTATCGAATAGACAGGCTCTTCATCTTCTTTGTCACTGCAAAGGCCATCAATATCTTCGAGTTCGGGAATTTTCGCGAAATTTCCATTACAACTTGTAATGTACTCGCTACTGATAACACCACAATGATATGCATTCCAAATGTGTAATCATTGCATACTTGTGAGAAACATGGACTTTAAACACCTGACTTGCACCATAGAAGTCAGCATACTTCTTATTTTTGTCATGCCATCACTTGAAAACCCGGTTTCCAATGAATCTCGCATGTTCGTCTAATAGTTTGGGAAGGAATTTAGACATCTTTGTCATAAACTTTCTTGGCTTGTTGCTACCTCAAGCTTCAAATTTCACTCCAATTGATCTCTCCACGCAAGACCAACTTATTATAGTCTCCATACTAGTGAAACCCAAACAATTCTTAACTAAATTTGACAAACAAATGACACCAACTTGAGTAAAAAAGAGAAAAATCAAGAACAATATCCCCAAACACCGCTCTGATACCTGCTGTCACATGCCCATTTAATCGCCTAAATTTTTCATGGGACATGACAGGCAATAATTGTGGTTCATTGAATCAACTTCACCCAAAATCATTCAGCCTTGCATAATTGCATCAAAGTATGCATCTTCCTTTACTGATAAGGCCTTGCACAATGGAAGTCTTTTCTTCTTTTCTCTCTAACTCTTCATGCTCCCATAAGCATAAGAGGTTCTGCCATGTACTTAAGCAATTCTCACACAACTTCAACAACATAATGAACACAAAGGATACTGCAACAAACCCATTTAATTGCACTAAAGGAAGATTACAAAACTCGTTCATCACATGGACCAAAACAGGCCATTCACCATCTTGGTGAATACCTAAAAAACTCTCTACATTAGTGGTTCTTCTTCCAATTGGAAAACACTCATTTACAAGGGTTCTCAGGCTATATATTTATAATGCCAAGAACCCAGGGCCAATTCGTATGCAACTCTCTTGCATGTCCTATGAACAACCATCTGTCCATGGGCAGTTCCCTAACCGCCATCCTTACTTTTTAACTGCCAACTTTAATGCTGGCTTGCAGAGTTGCGCCACACTTTTCTTGAACAGTTAGGACATGCCAAACTCGGTTACAAATATCTTTTATAACCGTCTCCAACTGGCTCTTTCACTTTGGCATGCGTATGATGCACACACACTCGAAACTGACACCTTGAACTCAAATCCTACAATCATTGCACTAGGCAATGGTTGCGCTTTACTCAACTTCCACTTAGATTATTTGGATTCCAACATCCAAATACCCTGCCAATTGAGTCTTGACTTGCTTAGTTCAAATTCATACTTCATATGCATCACTTGCATTCCTTTTGCCTGAGCAATTGATACCAATGGCGCATTTGGCCCCGCCATCGTTGCATATGCATTGTCCAAGCCTTAGCCAAAGCTTAGGACTATGCATAGACCAACTTCTGGCCTATTCTTTACTCTTGCATCAGCCTTGAGTTTGGGCCAACTCAATTCCACGGATATGCATCAATGCCAACATCGCATATTGCATATGTTGCATCTTGCCACTTTGGCTTTGTCTTGCCTTTCCTCAATGAAGCTTCATAGTGTAGGCCAATAAGCTTCATTACTTAGCCAAATGTCTTTAAAGTGTAACACTACCTTTGCGCTTCACTGTTGGTGTGCAGGTAAAAGTAACCTACAAACTAACCTGCAAGTATACAGGGAAGTTGAAGCAAGAAATAGTAAAAAGGGGTTTGTCCACAGGGACTCTATGGGCTTGGTTGCTTCTAATTTATTCCTCAAAATGATTTTAAACTATAGTGACAGTGCGAAATGGTTCCCAATGTGTTTGTGTTGTGTTTGCACACAATTGAAGTAATTGGCAGTGACTTACTGCAATGTAACATGAAATGTAAATCCAATACAGACAGTAATGAGAGTAAAAGAAATTCAAAGCAGTGACAGTAAAGTAAGTTTGTGGACTAAACTAAGGTTCTCAACTCCGCCTTCTATGTTTAAGCTAATCAATCTCAGTTATGATTTAAGTTCTTGTCCTTAATGGACATAGGTTAAGGTTCTAGCCTTCCTAATGTTCCAGGAATTTCTAAAGTGGTTAGCTAATTAACTAAGTTCACTCAGTCACCCCTAGTATTGATTGTCTTTTTATAGCACAACCAATCACAGGTGCAGTTGCTCACTTGATGAAATTAGCTCTCCTAATTCACTTAATAACTCAAGAACTCTCACTCAAAACTTGAACTGACTAACAGTGGCCTAGAGGTTTCATTGAACCTTAGCTATGATAATTAGAACATAATGGACATGCAGCTAAGAGTATCAATTGAACATACACAAGATAGCTGAAACATGAAGTTCAAATGCAACTGAAAATTGATGTGACTGAAATTTAACATATAACTGAATCATGCAATACTTATAACTTAGAGTATTCAGAACAATAAGGTAAAAACATTGGTCACTGGCTAGTCCAGAGATGTTTATACAACAACCCAAGGTCTCAATTTATAGTTACACAAACTAACCCTAAAAATCCCCAATTTCAGAATTAGGGTTTCATAAAAAATAAAATTAACTCTTACCTAATCTCTGAAAACACTCAATCATCTTCACCCATGCTTCTATTGCTTCTTGTCGTCCAACTGCTGCTCCAATTGCGTGCTATTTCTCAACCTAATTTACTAATCTCACACGCCTAGGGTTTCTGAGAAGAGGCGTGAAAAATTAGTGAATTAGGTTGCTGAAATGGTTGAGGAAATAGGTAATGATGGTGGTAGTGATGGGTTATAGTGGTTGATGGATTTGGTGGTGGTTGGAGAAGCGGCAGGAGGAGTTGGTGGCGGAGGCGTGGGTTTCTGCAGAGAAGAGATGGGATGAAGAAGAAGAACCCGATGGGTTTTAGGGGTTGTTTGTTTTGGGTGAAATAGATTTGGGTGTTGTGGTGTTGAGCGGGATCATCAAGTTTTGATGATTGGTGAGGGGAATCCGTAGGATGAGAAGATGATGGATTGATCCAACGGCGCGATGGAAATGGGATTGGGGCGACCGTTGGATGTGATATACATCAAAACTGACGGTCCATGATGGAGTTAGGTACTATGATGTTAGACATGAACTTCAAAGCTCGATGTACTCTGATGAAGCGACCGTTAGATGATGGAATGGATCCAATCTGACGGTTAAGAAGGGAAACGGGTTTGGGTTTTGAATTTAGGCTTAGGAAATGGATTTGAGTTTGGGAAATGAGTTTGGGCTTGGGATAAGCTGAGCCCACTTCTTCTTTAAGAACAAGTTCTTCCTTTTTAAGCCCATTTTTATCCTTGAGTCTTCCATAACACATTCTTCACTTCTTTTCCGCTTCATAAGAGTGGACCAGCTTCGTCCACATAAACTGGGTCCTCCAGGTCGGTTGTTTCAATGTCGGGTGGAAATGGTTCAAGGAATGGCTTTAATCTCTGCCCGTTGACTTTGAAAACGTTTTTGTTGGAGACATCCTCCAACTCTACAGCTCCATGATGAAAAACTGTGCGTACTAGGTACGGACCCTTCCATCTGGAACGCAGTTTTCCTGGAAAAAGATGTAATCGGGAGTCATACAGCAAGACTTTCTGACCAGGAGTGAAGGATTTGCGCAGAATACGCTTATCATGAAACATCTTCATCTTCTGCTTGTACAGCTTGGCACTGTCATAAGCCTCATTTCTCAATTCTTCCAACTCGTTGAGTTGAAGTTTCCTTTGAATTCCAGCTTCGTCAAGAGAAAAGTTCAGCTCTTTGATTGCCCAGTAGGCACGATGTTCTAATTCCACAGGTAGATGGCACGGCTTTCCATACACTAGACGATAGGGGGACATGCCAATTGGTGTCTTATAAGCTGTTCTATAGGCCCATAAAGCATCATTCAATCTTAATGACCAATCTTTCCTGGACGGGTTGACCGTCTTCTCCAGAATGTGCTTGATTTCCCTATTAGACACTTCCACTTGTCCACTAGTCTGAGGATGGTACGGAGTAGCAACCTTGTGAGTTATGCCATACTTGCGTACTAAAGACTCAAAGTACTTGTTACGAAAATGTGAACCGCCGTCACTGATGATAGCTCTAGGGGTACCAAAACGTGCAAATATGTATTATTATTAGGAGTCTTAGTCTAGATATTTAGGCACCCTGATTCTAGCACAATTCACATAGTGATAAGAAATTTGCACGCGCACGATCTACCAATACATGTATGGCCTCGATCTTCAAGGTGTTGGATAGGAAGTCACGATTGCCAATCACTTTAGAATACTGAACGAAACTGGACTAGCTTGTTCTTTGGTTGGTTGGGATAGAAGATGGAGGTTACATTAAGAAAGACAACCATCGAATTTAACTGGGTGCATCAAAAAGGGCTACCTCTTGCAAAGTGTCATGTAATCTTTGTTTCTTTATTGTTATGTATCAAACTCAGTTGCAAAAAAAAAAAAAAAAAAAAAAAAAAAAAAAAAAAATATCAGAAAAATACAAAAAAATCAAGTATTTATCAATTCCATCATCTCTTGTTCCAAAAATAAAAAGAGAATAGTCAATGTAAATAAGAGTCATGTAAATAGTCATCTTTTGTTGTTTCGTTGTAATAAGCAAGGAGGGTGTATGCCATTGATGTACAACGCGAGAAATTGTGAAATACCTCCAACTCATTCACAATTCTCGTAAAGTCCGGACAGCTAGCTAGATTTCGACCTCAGTTCTTAGCCTGAGAAACTATCTCTTGGTGATTAGTAGTCATGACTTCAGATCTTTCTTTACACATGTGTAGATACACTTTACACTCTTATCACATGTCCTTATTTGTTATCAGTGCTAGGATTGTGCCTTCGATAGCTAGATTGACATCTCCATTTTGCTATGAGCTTAACTGTTTTGCACATGTCACGTTTGATGGAATATGAGCTTATATTTTGACCTAGAACTTTGTAGGTACGTTCTAAGCAAACCTTCACGAGACTTCAACTCGTCCACTAGGGACACTTAGTGGTTTAAAAGGCTTAGTGCATACGCTAAATGCATTCGAGAGACCAGCGACAGTGGTATAGTTAGGATTTCCTTAGTTTTGTTTTACTTGAGGACAAGTAAAATTCAGGTTTGGGGGTATTTGATGAGTGCCAAATATTGTATATATTTATCCCTTTTTGTTGGCATTTTAACTCATCTTTTATGCATTAATTCTACATTTTATCCCATATTCTGTATTTTCATTGTTTTCAAGAATAAATATTTTTATTAATTAATTTTGCATTTTTAGGTAATAAATAAAGACTAGATGAGTTACGGAGCCAAAAGAGCAAAGACACGGGAGAAAGCCGGTGGAAACTCTAGCGGAAAAGAAGTGAAGAATGTGTTATGGAAGACTCAAGGATAAAAATGGGCTTAAAAAGGAAGAACTTGTTCTTAAAGAAGAAGTGGGCTCAGCTTATCCCAAGCCCAAACTCATTTCCCAAACTCAAATCCATTTCCTAAGCCTAAATTCAAAACCCAAACCCGTTTCCCTTCTTAACCGTCAGATTGGATCCATTCCATCATCTAACGGTCGCTTCATCAGAGTACATCGAGCTTTGAAGTTCCTGTCTAACATCATAGTACCTAACTCCATCTTGGACCGTCAGTTTTGATGTATATCACATCCAACGGTCGCCCCAAACCCATTTCCATCGCGCCGTTGGATCAATCCATCATCTTCTCATCCTACGGATTCCCCTCACCAATCATCAAAACTTGATGATCCCGCTCAACACCACAACACCCAAATCTATTTCACCCAAAACAAACAACCCCTAAAACCCATCGGGTTCTTCTTCTTCATCCCATCTCTTCTCTGCAGAAACCCACGCCTCCGCCACCAACTCCTCCTGCCGCTTCTCCAACCACCACCAAATCCATCAACCACTATAACCCATCACTACCACCATCATTACCTATTTCCTCAACCATTTCAGCAACCTAATTCACTAATTTTTCACGCCTCTTCTCAGAAACCCTAGGCGTGTGAGATTAGTAAATTAGGTTGAGAAATAACACGCAATTGGAGCAGCAGTTGGACGACAAGAAGCAATAGAAGCATGGGTGAAGATGATTGAGTGTTTTCAGAGATTAGGTAAGAGTTAATTTTATTTTTTATGAAACCCTAATTCTGAAATTGGGGATTTTTAGGGTTAGTTTGTGTAACTATAAATTGAGACCTTGGGTTGTTGTATAAACATCTCTGGACTAGCCAGTGACCAATGTTTTTACCTTATTGTTCTGAATACTCTAAGTTATAAGTATTGCATGATTCAGTTATATGTTAAATTTCAGTCACATCAATTTTCAGTTGCATTTGAACTTCATGTTTCAGCTATCTTGTGTATGTTCAATTGATACTCTTAGCTGCATGTCCATTATGTTCTAATTATCATAGCTAAGGTTCAATGAAACCTCTAGGCCACTGTTAGTCAGTTCAAGTTTTGAGTGAGAGTTCTTGAGTTATTAAGTGAATTAGGAGAGCTAATTTCATCAAGTGAGCAACTGCACCTGTGATTGGTTGTGCTATAAAAAGACAATCAATACTAGGGGTGACTGAGTGAACTTAGTTAATTAGCTAACCACTTTAGAAATTCCTGGAACATTAGGAAGGCTAGAACCTTAACCTATGTCCATTAAGGACAAGAACTTAAATCATAACTGAGATTGATTAGCTTAAGCATAGAAGGCGGAGTTGAGAACCTTAGTTTAGTCCACAAACTTACTTTACTGTCACTGCTTTGAATTTCTTTTACTCTCATTACTGTCTGTATTGGATTTACATTTCATGTTACATTGCAGTAAGTCACTGCCAATTACTTCAATTGTGTGCAAACACAACACAAACACATTGGGAACCATTTTGCACTGTCACTATAGTTTAAAATCATTTTGAGGAATAAATTAGAAGCAACCAAGCCCATAGAGTCCCTGTGGACAAACCCCTTTTTACTATTTCTTGCTTCAACTTCCCTGTATACTTGCAGGTTAGTTTGTAGGTTACTTTTACCTGCACACCAAGTTTTTGCACATTGAGCTTGCGCTTTTGAGTGCACAAGTCTTTGAGGAATTTGGCATAAGCAGGGATTTGCTTGATTGCTTCAAGAAAAGGAATGTTGATGTTGACTCTCTTGAACAGATCTAACATCTCATTGTAATGGTTGCTTATCTGTTGGCGAACTAACCTCTGAGGATATGGAGCAACAGGAAGATGAGTTGGCAAAGGGACATTCACAGCAGTAGAATTGTCAGATTTTCCAACTTGCTCAGACTCTTTGGTTTTCTGGGGTTGTGGAGACAACGTGGAATTTGCATTGGACTCATTAGGTTCGCCTACGTTGTTCTCGATGACTTTACCACTTCGGAGGGTGGTAATGGCATGGATTTGATCAGGTGAGGTTTCAGTGCAGGATGTTGTGCCTGTTTGAAATATCCTCTTTGGATTTTGTTGGGGTTGGCTCGGAAGTTTACCCTTTTCTCTCTCACATATTTGATCCATCTTCTGATCTAGATTTTTCTGACTTTGCATCAAACTCTGAAACATTTCCTCTAAGGTGGATAATCTCTTGTCTGTATTGTGCTGAGGATATGATTGTTGTTGAGGGTTTGATTGTTGTTGGGGGTTTCTCGGGTGTTGATAACCTTGATTGTTCTGATATCCCTGATTGTTCTGATAGCTCTGATTGGGTTGAGATGGTCCTCCTTGAGTGGGCCCTTTTGACCATGAAAAGTTAGGGTGGTTTCTCCATCCTGGATTGTAGGTCTGAGAGTAAGGGTTATGCTCTGGTTTCTGAAACATGGCATGTGCCTGTTCAAGTCTAGACTCCTGGACCGCTAGCAAATCTGGACAATTTTGGAATTGATGGTTGGGGTCGTTACAAGCAGCACAAATAGAGGAAGCAACATGCTCTCGGAGAGTAGTGGTGGAAGGTTTTGAATTTTTATGTAGTTCTAACTCTTCTAATCTCCTAACTATTGATGCCATGTTTGCTCTACCCTCAAAATCCGCTTCAATCCTAAAAGCCTTTGCTTCAGATGTAGTCTTTCTGGTTTCACGGATGGATTCCCACTGTTGCGTCTTTTCAGCTACTTCAATCAAGAAGTCCCAAGACGCGTCAGCAGTTTTATCTACGAATAGACCATTACACATCGACTCAACCGTTGTTCGGGTGGACACATCTAGACCTTCATACAAAATTTGCACAAGTCTCCATTTCTCAAAACCATGATGGGGACATTGGAGCAATAATTCATTGAATCTCTCCAGGTATCTAGCTAAGGTCTCACCTTCTAATTGTACAAAGCTATTCAGACTTTGACGAATTGTCGCAGTCTTGTGGTTCGGGAAAAACTTTTTGAAAAACTCCTTTGTGAGATAATCCCATGTCATGATGGATTGAGGCTGTAAAGCATAGAGCCAGGCCTTTGCCTTATCTTTCAGGGAAAAAGGAAAAAGACTTAACTTCAGGGTTTCGTCGGTCATTTGAGTGAAACGCAGAGTTCCACAAATTTCCTCGAATTCTCTCACGTGGTGGTAAGGGTTTTCATTCTCAACACCTCTAAAAATAGGAAGCATCTGTATTGTGCTAGATTTCAGCTCATAATGGCCATTAGCCTCGGGCAGCAAAATACAGGACGGTTGACTGGCTCTAGTTGGGTACATGTAATCCTTGAGGGTACGTGGTTCTCCCATTGTTTCTGGTTGATCTGGACTGTCTCCCTCAGAACTTAGAATTTCGATAGGTTCGTCTGGGTTAATTCTAACAAGTCTGTTTGTCTGGTCTCTGTAGGTCACAATCATGTCCTAGTAGGTACCTTAACTAACATGTTGGTCAGACAGAGCAATCGGAAACAATTCGGCTCAAGGGTTATGAAGATTTGGTTTTGTATGGGTTTTGGTTTAAAGAAGGGGTTTTGTTTTTGGTCTTAAAAATTTTGGGTTTTTGAAAATTTTTGAACTAAACCTATCATAAATTATCACAACTCATAAAAGAAAATAAAAACAATAATAATAATTTAAACACACCCATAAAAGAAAAAAAAAAGAAAAATAAAAGAAAAATAAAGAAAAACAAAAAAGAAAATAAAAAAAAATTATTACAATCCCAAAAAAATAAAAAGAAAATAAAAATAAAAATTATTACAATCCCAAAATAAATAATTAAATAAATTATTACAAGCCCAAATTTGAATTTAAATGAGGCCCAAGTGGGTTAACTCATGGGTTAGGCTTACTTGTGTTGGAGGGAAGCCCAAAAAGATAGGCTTTTAATCCCCTTCTAGTTGCAAGGCCCAGTTGGGCTTTAGGATCGTCCTAGCAGCTCAGTTCAAGCCCAGCAGCAGCAAGTGTAGCAGAGCCCAGCTGAAGTTGCAAGCCCAGGAGCAGATTGTTGCACAAGCCCAGCAGAAGAGATTGGCAGCAGGCCTGGTAGCAGCTTGGCAGCTTCAGTTGGCAGCAGGTTGGATCAGAAGCAGCAGCAGCAGCAGCAGCAGGCAGCTTCAGCAACACTTGCAGTTGCAGCAGCAGCTTCAGCAGCAGCACAGCAGCAACAGCACCACAGCAACACCACAGCAGTTAGCTAGCAGCAACACTTGCACACCAGCAGCAGCAGCACTGCAGCAGGCAGCTTCAGCAGTGCAAGGTAGTGACGCAAAATCAATACAGAAATCAGGAAACAATCAGAAAACAAGCAAACCGCTACCGAGTCCCCGGCAGCGGCGCCAAAAACTTGGTGTGCAGGTAAAAGTAACCTACAAACTAACCTGCAAGTATACAGGGAAGTTGAAGCAAGAAATAGTAAAAAGGGGTTTGTCCACAGGGACTCTATGGGCTTGGTTGCTTCTAATTTATTCCTCAAAATGATTTTAAACTATAGTGACAGTGCAAATTGGTTCCCAATGTGTTTGTGTTGTGTTTGCACACAATTGAAGTAATTGGCAGTGACTTACTGCAATGTAACATGAAATGTAAATCCAATACAGACAGTAATGAGAGTAAAAGAAATTCAAAGCAGTGACAGTAAAGTAAGTTTGTGGACTAAACTAAGGTTCTCAACTCCGCCTTCTATGCTTAAGCTAATCAATCTCAGTTATGATTTAAGTTCTTGTCCTTAATGGACATAGGTTAAGGTTCTAGCCTTCCTAATGTTCCAGGAATTTCTAAAGTGGTTAGCTAATTAACTAAGTTCACTCAGTCACCCCTAGTATTGATTGTCTTTTTATAGCACAACCAATCACAGGTGCAGTTGCTCACTTGATGAAATTAGCTCTCCTAATTCACTTAATAACTCAAGAACTCTCACTCAAAACTTGAACTGACTAACAGTGGCCTAGAGGTTTCATTGAACCTTAGCTATGATAATTAGAACATAATGGACATGCAGCTAAGAGTATCAATTGAACATACACAAGATAGCTGAAACATGAAGTTCAAATGCAACTGAAAATTGATGTGACTGAAATTTAACATATAACTGAATCATGCAATACTTATAACTTAGAGTATTCAGAACAATAAGGTAAAAACATTGGTCACTGGCTAGTCCAGAGATGTTTATACAACAACCCAAGGTCTCAATTTATAGTTACACAAACTAACCCTAAAAATCCCCAATTTCAGAATTAGGGTTTCATAAAAAATAAAATTAACTCTTACCTAATCTCTGAAAACACTCAATCATCTTCACCCATGCTTCTATTGCTTCTTGTCGTCCAACTGCTGCTCCAATTGCGTGTTATTTCTCAACCTAATTTACTAATCTCACACGCCTAGGGTTTCTGAGAAGAGGCGTGAAAAATTAGTGAATTAGGTTGCTGAAATGGTTGAGGAAATAGGTAATGATGGTGGTAGTGATGGGTTATAGTGGTTGATGGATTTGGTGGTGGTTGGAGAAGCGGCAGGAGGAGTTGGTGGCGGAGGCGTGGGTTTCTGCAGAGAAGAGATGGGATGAAGAAGAAGAACCCGATGGGTTTTAGGGGTTGTTTGTTTTGGGTGAAATAGATTTGGGTGTTGTGGTGTTGAGCGGGATCATCAAGTTTTGATGATTGGTGAGGGGAATCCGTAGGATGAGAAGATGATGGATTGATCCAACGACGCGATGGAAATGGGATTGGGGCGACCGTTGGATGTGATATACATCAAAACTGACGGTCCATGATGGAGTTAGGTACTATGATGTTAGACATGAACTTCAAAGCTCGATGTACTCTGATGAAGTGACCGTTAGATGATGGAATGGATCCAATCTGACGGTTAAGAAGGGAAACGGGTTTGGGTTTTGAATTTAGGCTTAGGAAATGGATTTGAGTTTGGGAAATGAGTTTGGGCTTGGGATAAGCTGAGCCCACTTCTTCTTTAAGAACAAGTTCTTCCTTTTTAAGCCCATTTTTATCCTTGAGTCTTCCATAACACATTCTTCACTTCTTTTCCGCTAGAGTTTCCACCGGCTTTCTCCCGTGTCTTTGCTCTTTTGGCTCCGTAACTCATCTAGTCTTTATTTATTACCTAAAAATGCAAAATTAATTAATAAAAATATTTATTCTTGAAAACAATGAAAATACAGAATATGGGATAAAATGTAGAATTAATGCATAAAAGATGAGTTAAAATGCCAACAAAAAGGGATAAATATATACAATATTTGGCACTCATCAACTGTCCCTGCAGAGATATGCCATTCTTAACACTTGATAGTCCACGCAGTGTTGACTCATTCTGGCTGCACACTGATTTGGCCTGCAACTCTGTAACGCACAATCATTATGCGTCACTTGCAGTCATGTCATAGGTTTCTATTAGGTAATTGAAGGTGGAAAACAAAGGAAAAGGATAAGAGAAAGAAACGTCTAAATAAAACTGAAATCAATATCCAGATATGCAAATATTGAAATGTTTCAATAATGTTAGGTTTACCTGGAATTAATCCCGTGATAAATCCCGTCCCTCACATCGACGGGAGCCACTTTAGCCTTTCCATATCCAAATGCGGAGAAGCATTCCCCTCGTCCGTCCGATCCCTTCACGAGATTTTATCTGATTTTTTTGGGCGTCGACGTAGCATCACTCGAAATGTTTGAGAAAATTGAAATGATAGGAATCAAGAAATATAGAGTCTTGGGCAAAAAAAAATTCTTTGTTCCAAGGAGCTATTATCAAAATGTTAGCAATGTTATTTGCTAAAAACGAGAGGAGAACAAGATGGGGGAAGGAAAGACTGATTGATCTCCAATTGAGGTTCTTCTGGGTTGGTCCATATATATATAGACAACACAGAAGTAGACAAGTAGTGTTGTCGGGTAATATTTCATCAAAATGAAAAACTGGATGTTTATTGACCACGATCAAATAAACCATTTCACTGTTTGGAATTTTATCGGTTTGACTTTTTGAAAGTATTTTGCATCTTCATTATCCAAATCAATAAATCAATCAATCAAAAATAAACTAGAGTTAATTGACCTGATACTTACGCTAACTTGATGATGAACCGAATGACCACCAGCGAAGTGAACTTGCTACGTACGAGTAGTACGTAGCAAGTTCACAGAGGGGTATAGTCAGTAGGGGTGCAGTGGTATTGCATGTTAGTGAACGGAAGTATGGTCCTCTCTTTTGCAAAAATGAAATCTAGTGCTCGTGTAGTCATGTTCTCCTTTTTATCACGAGCTTCAATTTTGCAGGGGCCTTCCCTGCTTCCGAAACCCGGATCCGGCTAGCTCTTCAACAATAAATCATAAATCAAATCCAAAACGGAAGTCATTTCCCATGATACTAGTAGTAATGCAATTTTCTTTAGTCATTCTATATGTGTGTGGACGTGCAATCACAAAATTATTGTTTCTCAGATAACTTTGATGTGTTAACACAAATTACTTAGGTTCCTATTATTTAAATGATGGTCGAAGGAAGTTAAAAAAGGAAAAGAGTGAAAAGGATCTGGACTAAACTAAAATAATCAGAGTAGTAAATATTGAAATGTTGGAGAAAACTGAAGTGCAAAAGCTTAAACAATGAGAGATAAATGGGTGAAAATTGCTGCTACAAAAGTAAATGAACGATGAATTGGTTCAGCTTATTGCAAACTTAAAAGATGGATATATTCACCTTTTCAGCAGGTTATAGATTTAACAGATGGATTTATTTCAAGCACATGTATGAAATGTTTTATTTAAGACTTACGGTATGATTTAGCAATTTTATGTCTTAAAGGCCATAACAGTAACCAAACTGAAAATGTAAATATTGAAATGTTTGAAGAACAAAAAAGAAAAATAAACACAAATATTATAAATACAATTTGATAGAGTTCATTACAAATCTTTTAATTCATACGTGTAGCGGTAGAGTAGTTAATAATCATATAACACCAGTATCGAACATCATTCTATTCTCTTAACGCACTCTGGGTCTCTTACAAGCCACTCTTTCAAATTTCTTGAACAACCATATCACAAACCTAAACAATTGCCATACTGCAAGCAAAACAATCAATAACAACCAAAAAGCAGGAAAGCTCTGTACAACGTAATGGTTGGGGTTAGTCACGTACATCAGGAACATGAACAACAAAGCCGCTGATGCTATTGCTATCATCATAACAACCATTAAAGTCCACTTGAGACAACTTTGCTTGAAGGGAAATCCACATATAATCAAAACTATAACGCTCAGCGATGATAAAAATCCTATTGTAACGACCAACTCAAAAACGTATAAGGAATCTAAAACACAAAAGAATCAAATTGGAGTACCCAACAAGATACCAGCCATGAAATAAAGGTTGGCGAAATAAGGTTACTTGGCTGAAAAGATAATTGGAAAAGTCAGTAAATTATGAAGCAAGAAAAGAGACAGCTGTCTCGACAAACACCCAAAATTATCAGCGAAAGAAATGGGAAAATGATTTGGACGAAGTATAAAGCATCTCCACGAGATCCATACGAAGTAGAATGAGTTGTACGCCATTAGGGTCTATAAATAGGGGTCCTTGGGAAATATATGAGGGGTCGGATTCTGGGGAAGGAGCGAGCTTTGCTTAGGGTGAGAGATTAGAGTTTCCTTGTAAATAAAACTTGTATTTTACTACTTGGAGTGGTTAAGTAATAAAAAATTTCTTATCCAAAACCTTTATCATGTTTTAGATCTGTTTCTTTTCTTATTTGGGTGTGCTCCTGGATTTCCAGAAGTTACAATAGGATCTGACGGTTTCTTGACCTCAGTCGAATAAATTCACTTCACACTTCCTCATTTTCAAAATTTGTCAGTCACTCAGTCTGGTTTAATATTGTACAGTAAATGTTTTTCATCTTAATTATCCAAATCAAAATCAAATGTAAATAAAAACTCTTTAGGCCATGTTGGTGGGCCTGATGAATTATGCATACAATAAGTTTGATGATGAATAACTACAAGCAAATAGAGCTAGCTACATACAAACAGAGCAAGCTACAAACAGCAATGCTCCTCTACTTGGTGCAGTAGCTTAGACCCAACAGTGCTCACCGAGGGTATGGTCAGACTCGGGGTGCAGTAGAAGTATGGTTTTCTCTCTTTGAATCATCTGAGCTGGCTTTTATTTTTCTTTAGCATCTGAGGAAAAATCTTGATCCCTCTAAAACCAACTTGGTAGACCGTTTCCAGTTTTGCTAATTAACTATTGAAAACATAAAGAGCATGTTTTTCACTGAGACACTGACAAGGAGTTCACTGAAAACAATTGCCAACCAGTTAAAGGATAAAGCTGAACTTGACATACACACTAGAAATTTGAGGCACTAAACTTCCTGGGGAACAAGCTTGATGTTATAAGCCTTAATTACGTTGAGAAGAATAGAGGTGTGATTGTATTAGAAATGTAGGACTCTCAAATGGACAACTACTTTTTGTGTGATGCAAAAATGAAACCAAGTGCTCAGGTAGTCTTGTTCTAGTTTTTTCATGAGCTTCAATATGGGGCTTCCTTGCATTGATAGACCGGCCAGGTCTTCGTCAATAAGTTCCATTCCAAAACCACATTCATTTCCCATAGTACTAGTAATCTGCTTTACTCATTTTTTATGTGTGCAGATGTGCAATCACACAATTATGTTTTCTCATATAATTTTGGTATGCCAACACAAGTTACCTGGGTTCCTATTATTTAAGCGATGGTCGAAGTTGAAAAAACAAAAAGAGCGGAACAAATATAAACTGAATTAAAATCGGTATTTACAGAAATAAATACTTAGATGTTGGAGAAAATTGAAACTCGAAAAGCCAAATTTGAGTCCCAGGTTAAAGGATGAAGAATTGTTGCTCCAAAAGTAAAGGGATAATTAGCTGGATTTGTTAAAGGATTAAGAATTGTTGCTCCAAAAGTAAAGGGATAATTAGCTGGATTTGTTGATTACGGACCTAAAAAAATGGATTCTTTCAAACACATGTGTTAATGTTTCATTAAAAACTTACAGTATGCCTTGGCAGTGTTTTGCATGTATATACAATCTCAAAGGCAGTGATTGTAGAGAACTGATAGTAAATACCGAAATGTTAGACAAAAAAAAATGAGAACGAAACAAAAATTGTTCTCGCTTCCGTAAGCAAACTATATAACATTACAAATACAATTTGATTGAGTTCATTACAAATCCTTTAATTCATATTCTATATGCATACTTACATATAACTGTATTTACCTTGATTCAACAACCATAACTTTACCAGTATTGAATATCATTCTATTCTCTTAATGAACTCTCGGTCTCCGACAATCCACTTGTTCAAATTTCTTCAACAACCAAATGATTCGCTTCTCAGTTGAAATGGCGGAAGACTGAGTTTGTGAAATTTTTAGGGGAAAGCCAACGTAACTTACCTGTCCAAGACAGTGTCATTATCCTTGATTCTGATGCGGATGAATCGGGAAATCCTCCTCAAAAGGTCGCTGAGAAGACTTTCGAGGAAGATGACGTTGCGGTTGATGAAACTGAAACAGCTTTCGGAGTAGACGGAGAAATTGTTGTCGGTGACATTGGGGGAGTCATGGTGGCATATGTTGGGTCGGTTGTTGAAGCGGACGTCGGGAAGGGGACAGATGTTGTTGCTGCTGAGAGGATTTCTGGGTGGGATGTTGAGGTTGCTACTGCTGACGCGGCTTGTGGATGGAACCTTTGTTGCCCGAGAGATTGTTGGGGAAAGTGCTTGAAAGAGCTCTAACAGAGGCGTAGGCAGCTCGTGCATCTGCTTTCGATGACTAGTTTATCCTTTTTATTGTTTCTCTTTGTTGCGTAGTCGTCTTGATACTTTGCAGACTCATTTTTATCTTCTTTGAATTCATGGCGAAGTTCGGGTTTCGCCAAATTAGCATCCCGCTTGCGGCTTCACATCTTTGAATAAAACTTCTTATTTGAAAGACCCAATCTTCTATTAAAATAGGTTGTTCGACTTTCCATGTATGTACATCATTCCCTGCAGAGTATTGAATAATTGAAAAGGGTATTTATTGCACGGTTTCGGATTTTCTGGTCGCGACTTGCGGGATAATGGTTTCTTGATGATTTGGGATTTATTTGGCATGTTTTTTTTCCTTTTTCAGGGATTCGGAAAACTCGTTTGGAAGGAAAGGTATTCTTTAAATAAAACGAAACCCTAATGAAGAATGCAAAACGGGGCATTCATCTCGGAGAGGATACAAATATTGAGTGGAAAGAGAAATTGCTGAAGAACATACTAAAGGAAGAGTGCTGGAAGAGAAAGTAGTACAACGCTCTAGGTATTGAAAGGCTTGCGCGATGGCGAGTGAACTATCACGCCCTCCAGCTTGTCGGTGTTGATGAGCTTGAAATAACCACCCAGAAGGACGTCTGCCACCAAATATGGCTCGTGTTCTTTTTCTTTAAGTGGATCGGTTCGAACAACTATCTTTACCGTCATCTTTCCGACTTGAAACGAGGTCGCTTTGACTACCATATCTCCGATTTGAAACGAGTTCCGGTGTTGTGTTGCCGTTTGAATCTTGGTCTCGTCAGTTTCGACTATAGCTTTCAAATTCTTGGCGAAGCGCTTGAAATGGCCCAGCGCCCCACTCACATCTCTTGACATCGTCCGTGTTGGTAATCGTACTGATTCCCCATGACAGAATAAGAGAAGAGATGACTGGTTGTAGAGAAGATTGTTCAACTAAACTTACTTGCGTTTGGAATCTATGAGTCAGCGCCAGCGGGATTTCTCCGGATGATCTAGTTTCGTTGGTAAGTCGTTGACACGACAGCAGGTTGAACGGCTTGTTGGAGATTATTTTGGATGTCGACATCGGCAGGGAGGATGTTCCCAGTTTTTATTTGTTGACGAATACCCATGAGCGCCCTAAGATCATGTCGTAACTTAGTTCTTGGACAATGTGGAACTTGTTATGCGTTATGGCGTCTCCCATCTTAATCTCGAGGTTAACGTAGCCGTATGCGTTCAGGGCTTCTCCTTCCGGGTTCTTGATTACTGACGGGGAATGGGTAGCCTCCTGCTTCAAAATTCCCGCAGCTTTTAGAGTCTTGAAGGTAATGATGTTGAAGTTAGAGTCCGCGTCGATTAGTGTGTTGCCGAATTCAATGACTATTATATAGGTTGTGGTCAGCAGTCCCCAGTTGCGCTTTTCAGTACCGCTTCCTGAGAGAGCTTGGGATCTTGGCGCGGCTTCCGTAGTAGGAAAGAGCCGCTTGCCCGAAACGACACGATTGAGAGCCCTGAAGATATCTTGACGTTGAGCCTTGGAAAGGTAGAGAATTTCACATACATAATGCATCATGGATTGTACAGTCTCGTGCACGGAGTCCCCAGAGACCCCGCAATTTCTGACTGGAAGTGGATCTCTATGTACTCCCTCATTTCCCAACTGAAGTTCCCATTCTTCTACCTTTTCCTTGAAGTTATGCTTTAGTCTATTAAAATCACTAGTTGGGTGATGAACAAATCTGTGATAGTGGCAGTATTTGGGGTTCTCCATCTCGGTCTCGGTCGGTGGGCGCCTAGGAGATGGTAATCTGATAACATCATCTTGAATCCTTGCCTCTAAGAGTTCAATCACCTCCTCGATGGGAAATGGAAAATCCAAAACACTTCCTTCAGCTTCGTGATGAGGCATGGGAGCTTTAGTGGCGGCCTTCCGTGGAGGAGCTGTTCGTCGTGATGGAGCCGCGCGTTTAGGCTGCTGGTCCGCAGCTGAGGCCTTCCTTTTTCCTCCCTAGTCTACTACGCTCATAGAGGAGGGACCGGTGTTGTACTGATTGTTGATGAGACGTCTACTCCCGTGAGTTTCGCGTACGTCTTCGGCTCTGGTTTGTCCAGCTCTTTTTAATAATGTTGGTGTTGTCGTAGCTGATTGCTTGGCAGCTTCATGGAGTTCGGAGAATGTCTGGAAACGTAAGTTCTCTCACAAGGCGCGGTAAATGGGAGCCATACCGTTGATGCAGGAATTCACCAACTGCTGCTTGGTCACGTTAGGTTCATGACAGTCTAGTGCTTGAACCCTGAATCTTTTGACAAAATCATTTGGATGTTCGTTGTCTCGTTGGTACATCCTTCCTAGGTCTGAGAAGGTAACTTGCTCAGACACGAAGAAGTACTTCTTGTATAATGCGGTAACCATGTCACCCCAGTTGGGGATGATGTTTGGCGCGATGTTGTTGTACCACGTGTATGCTCTTCCGGTAAGCGATTTTGAAAACTCCCTCGGACGAAGAATGTAATTGTATTCGTGTTCGCCTAGGGACTCCAGGAATAGAGAGATATGCTCATTTGCATTTACGGTGCCATCGTACATAGTGAATTGAGAAGAAGAGTATCCTCTTGGAAGAGTAATTCTTTGTATTTCAGGTGGGTAAGGGGGTTGATGCTATTGCATGTCTATTTTATCACTTTTGATTCGATTCCGAAGAAGTTGCTCCAAATCCTCTCGTGTGACAAAATTGGACAGATGATTTTTTTTCCAATGAGGTTCTGGCACGAACCTCTTCGTCCGCGGAGAAACGCTCTGCTGAGGTGCCGGCACCAGGGTGTTGTAGGCTTTTCCCATCGGCTCTGGATGGCGTAACTCCTGCAGTAGCCGTTCTTTCAGGCTTTGAGAAAGACGAGTACTTCTTTCTGAGTCGAGACCATGTCCGTCTGGGTCTAGCAAGAACCTCCTTTCTTTCCATCAGATGAGCAATGGTGATGTAGGGTCTTCTTCCTTTGGACCCTCTGGTTTCTCGTCCTGATGGTGGAGTACCTGTAGTCCTAGTTATGGTCGGAGGTTCCATGCTCGACGAAGCATTAGAGGCGGCAGCAGCGGCTCTGGCCCTGGTGAGTGGTGGTGTAACACCTTAAGGAGCATTTTCTATGTTACTTGGATTGGTAGTCGGTGTAGAAGCGTTAGGTATGGCAGCAGTCCTGGCCCTGGTGATTGGCGGTGTAACACCTGAATGAGCGGTTTCCGTGCCGCCGGGATTACGGCGCGTTAATGCCGTTGGGAGAACTGTTAGCAACAGGGACGGTTTCCATGCTGGTGTTCTCAGGGTTCGTTGCTGACCTGGATCTAAGCTATACCATATTGAGTTTGGAATTGAAAGACGAAATTGAAAGATATGAGTTGATATTGCAACCGAGAGAGACTGATCTCCCACTGCGGTCGCCAATTTTTTGAGAGTGAAAAAAATTTCTGCTGGTAAATATCCAAATCAATCAAGTCGTTTCCGAAAATTGCGATGGACTTATCTACTTTAATTTATTTTACGGACAACCTGATACTTAAATTATAAAGATAAACAATATAATACGGAAGAGAAATAACACAGACACCAGAAATTTTGTTAACGAGAAACCGCAAATACAGAAAAACCTCGGGACCTAGTCCATATTTGAACAACGAACTATATTAAGCCGCTACAGACTCTAGCATAATATCAATACTTCGGAGTGGAATGTAGTTGAGACTGAATCTATCATCACAGCGACCCAGTTACAGTCGCGCTTCTTACGCCTCTTGAATCCTGCAATCCTCTGTGCAATTGATTCCCTTAGACGATGTCCTTTACAGCCTAAGAGTTCGTTTGGCTCAATTAAATACTTTAAACCAATATGCCTCTCACAGATAAGACTATATGTGATTTTCTTTCTGATTAAAGATCAAAGAGAGATAAGAAATCGATTGCAATAGACAAAGTATAGCAAACCTAAAAATCTGGTACTTAAGACTCCCTAAGAGAAGCCTAGATTATTATCACCTCACAAGTAGATACTTGTGGAATCCAAAGTTTGAGACGATGAAAGTTTATGATTTCTATCTATATTGCATGTTGGAGCGAAAGGCTCAACAATCAATACCCAGATCAGGATACACGAACTATCAAGATAAAGATAGTTGGACCTGGCTTCACTAATCTCTTGGTGAAGTCCTTTTAGTCGCTAACCCTAAAAAGGTTTAAAGGAGATGAGAACTCTAGTTTACAAGTAGGATACACAAGAATAATATCAGGGATTCAAGGATCCCAGTTTCTTGAGGTTCTCCTTATATAGACTTTCAAGATCAAGGTTGCTTTAGATTTAAGCTAAGGTAGTTTTGGAATCAAGAAATCAATAACCAAACATCAGATGAAAAACTTTAATTGAGATCAACATAACAAAATATACACTCTAGTTAGGATGAACCGTAACCGGACCGTGTACAATGACTTGTTCATGAAAGGTTAGCCGAAACTATCCAGACGAACGATAAGATTAACCATTTTCATATGACACTTTAAGAATTTAATCTTGAGTCAATGTGATCATCATGTCTAGATAGTATTTTTAGAGAGTTGTTAAACACCGATTATCTCATAGAAATAATTCTGATGCATCTGAAAATATTTAAGTATGTGTACCTGGTACGTATAATGTAATCTGGTACATACCGGGTTTGTATACCCTTAAGAAAAAACAGGTTCAGGAGTCAACATATCTTTTCCGGTTTGCATAATGGGTATGTGTACCATCCTGGTGTTTGAGGGTGAAAACAGTTTATGCTGGTTTCGGTAATTTCGTGTGTTGTGGGTGAGAAACGAGTCTAAACCCTAAACAATGTACTGCAAGGGAATACTTTAGATTCGAGAGATAAATCTGTACAAATCCGGTCTAAACCAAGAAATGGTCGTTCCATGCTTGCTTCTGTCACAAAGTGAAGGAGAAGGGTTGGTTTTGGGGACGGAAGCGAAGAGAGTGTTAAGACCCAAATAGTTGATTTTCGAAGAGTAGTTGTTTTGACTTGTATCAGAAAACGTAAGCTAACAGATAGGAAAGCTAACAGGTGATTTCTGAGTGTTGTATGATCCTGAACAAAACTTGTTGTTCGGTGGTAATAGGTGAGATCTATTTATACAATTCGAAGTGAAACGTACTCTGGTCTCGTAAGAAATGGAAACAGATGAGTAAATGGGAGGAGGTGGTAACCGGTAACCCCTAGAATTGATGTTCCATAATGAAGGAAAGAGTTTCACCATTACTCCATGTATTTACTAACCGCCTCATTCTTATGACACTGTCTATTAACGGGTATAGTGTACGCCGCACGTTGTAAACCTCCAAACCAATACCCTAATGAGCATCCCCAAGTTTGTGACATGTGTTGATGTATCGAGTGTTTTCGTGGAAAAGATGTAGCATGTTGTGTTGTTTGGAAAGTTGAGCTTGGGAGATTTTCCGGCTAGGTGGTGACATGAAAGTATGGCCGGCATGGATTTGACATGGTTAGGCGTTCCCAAGCTTGGATTTTGGCATAGTTTAGGCGCGGCCAAGAACTAAGGTTTTGGCATAGTTTGGGCGCGGCCAAAATTAGGGCTTAGGGTTGGGCCAAAGGTTTCCACGCGTTAGCTGGTGACCTTGGACGGCTAAGATCTGCATTTTAAATGGAAGGGTGGTCGTTGATCGTAGAAACCCTTCGTTTTGGAATCCAACGGCGTGGAGGAAAGGCTGGCATGGTTTTGGCATGCTTTGGGCGCGGAGAAGTGGCGCGACATGCCATTGGCACATGCGGCATGATTGGCATGCCTTGGCGCTGAAAGGTTTCACGGCATTCCATTGGCACATGTGGCATGGTTTGCATGCCTTGGCGTGGAGATGCGGCTGGCACGGCATGCCATTGGCACATGTGGCACGGTTGGCACTCCTTGGAGCGGAAAGGTTGCACGGCATGACATTGGCACCTGTGGTGAGGCTGGCATGGTTGGCATGTCTTGGCGCGTCGATCTTGGACGGTCGAGATATGTGTCTCAGGTGGAAGGGTGACCGTTGATTGTTGCAACCCTTCGTTTTGGTAGCCGTGAAGGAAAGGCCGGTATGGCATGGTTTTGGCGTGGCCAAGCTAGGATTTTGGCATGGTTTAGGCGTGGCCAAGCTAGGATTTTGGCATAGTTTAGGCGCAGCCAAACATTACGGTTTTGGCATAGTTTAGGCGCGGTCAAAATTTGGGCCAAAGGCTACCACGCGTTAGCTAGCGACCTTGGACGGCCAAGATTTGCATCTCATATGGAAGGGTGGCCGTTGATTGTTGCAAACCTTCGTTTTGGCAGCCGTGAAGCAAAGGCCGGCATGGTTTAGGAGTGGCCAAGCTAGGGTTTTTTCATAGTTTGGGCGCGACCAAAATCTAGGGTTTTGGCATAGTTTGGGCGCGGCCAAAATTTGGGCCAAAGGCTACCACGCGTTAGATGGCGACCTTGGACAGCTAAGATTTGCATCTCAGATGGAAGGGTGGTCGTTGATTGTTGCAACCCTTTGTTTTGGCAGCCAGCGGCGTGAAGGCATGGCTTTGGATCGCCTTGGCATGGAGACGTGGCTGGCATGGTTTTCCATTGGAACGGTGACGCGGTTGGCATACCTTGGCGCGAGACATGGCTGGCATGGTTTTCCATTGGCACGGTGGCGCGGGCTGGCATGGTTGGCATGCCTTGGCGCGGAGACGTGGCTAGCATGGTTTTCCATTGGCACGGTAGCGTGGCTGGCATGGTTGGCATGCCTTGGCATGAAGACGTGCTTGGCATGGTTTTCCAATGGCACGGTGGCGCAGATGGCATGGTTGGCATGCCTTGGCACGGATACGTGGTTGGAATGGTTTGTTATTGGCACGGTGGCGCGGCTGGCATGGTTGGAATGCCTTGGCGCTGAGATGTGGATGGCACGGCATGCTATTGGCACATGTGGCGCAGCTAGCATGGTTGGCATGCCTTGGCGTGGAGGTGTGGCTGGAACGGCATGTCGTTGGCACATGTGGTGTCGCTGGCATGGTTGGCATGCCTTGGAGCGGAGGTGTGGCTGGCACGACATGCCATTGGCACATGTGGTGCGGATGGAATGGTTGGCATGCCTTGGCGCGGAGATGTGGCTGGCACGGTATGCCATTGGCACATGTGGTGTGGCTGGCATGGTTGGCATGTCTTAGCGCGGAGGCGTGGCTGGCACGGCATGACATTGGCACATGTAGTGTGGAAATTAGGGTTTGTCCTATCGAAACCCTAATTAGCATTAAAAAAAGGTACCCTGGTAATTTTCTCGCAGATATATTAAAGGGTTCAGTAAATGCGCTTGGTGGAGACATTATTACTCAAGTTATGTGACGTCACTGTTTGACTAGAGTTTTACGATTTTAACCCTAAGCTAAAAACCACAATCAACACCTGGTTCAGGAGTCATAGATTTTTTCCGGTTTTCATACTAGGTATGCTTACCATCATGGTTCACGAGTCAAGGTGTACATACCGGGTATACGTACCAAAACTAGTTGCCGAACTATATTTATGACGGTACGTGTATTGGGTACATGTACTACGTCTCCGGACTTATAACAGTTGTCCTAGTATGTGAATTGGTATGCATACTATCATGTATCCAGATTTACAGTAGTTCTATATCTCTCTAATAATCGATTTGAAACATTTCCAAATAACATCAATGACACATATCACTGTTCCAGTATATTCTCAAATGATTAAATCT
The DNA here is from genome assembly GCF_003573695.1 of Papaver somniferum. Taxonomy (NCBI): domain Eukaryota; kingdom Viridiplantae; phylum Streptophyta; class Magnoliopsida; order Ranunculales; family Papaveraceae; genus Papaver; species Papaver somniferum. The sequence goes on along the minus strand of NC_039365.1, from coordinate 4,611,062 downwards.
TGAATCATAATTTGGGTCACAAACAATAAATTGTTCTTAACGAAATTCATCAAGTATGAACAAATGTTCTTAAGCTTAGTCAACATATATATAAAACGATTTACAAGATAATCTTGACTAGAAATTTCTACTATGCATGTAATGTCTAATTTAGTCATGCGACATTGTATCATAGATAGAAAGGTGAAAACTTGAGTAATAGGTGGTTCAGTCTTCACTTATATTTTTTTGATGATATTCTCCAAAAGCTTCGGTTGATCATCGCCTCCAAACGGTAGAACGCAGTGATGTCTGAGATCAATTACACACTTGTATCCTAATCCAAGAGTTGACTAAATGTAGATTAGAAATCAAGATATATTTTTGATCAACTAAATGTTACAACAAGCTTGAGATAGCAACACTTGTGAGTTCGACCGAGCAATGCTCTAATAATCTTCTTCTTCTGTACCCTTGAAAACTTTATTTGATCAATAAATTTGAAGATTACGTGTTTTGTGCTCTTCAATATCCTTCGCCTTATTGTCCCTTATGTATGAAAACCTTGATAACCGTGAATCATGTGGGTCTGTATCGATGATGGTGAAAATTAAGGGGGAGTTATCGGGAATAAATAGTGGAATGGGATTGTATTTATACTGTGAATTTTTTGATCTCCAGAATTAATGTATCATATGGCACCAAATTATTCAGATTGAAATATTTATAAATATTTAAAATTACATTATTAATGATGTATCGCATATAAAAAATGATACTATAATTTTTGTACTGGTGTATCGGACCCAACCGATACGATATCGATACACGTTATTAATTACTTTGGTTACGTCGCAACTTTTTTCTCATAACCGAACTTTTCTCTGAAAACATATATATCGAATTGGGTTATGTCACAATTTTTTTTCTCTTAAACGAAATTTTCTCTGAAAACCTATATATTGAGTTCAGCTAGGTCACAATTTTTTCTCCTAACCAAACTCATGTTTTTCCGCTTATTTTAAACTGAAAGTTCGGTTACAAAACTGGTGGATTCGACTAAACCGAACATACTCTGCATACCCATAATAAGATTTGGGTTGCCTATCCTAGAAATTTGATATCGAATAAAGTAAAAACTCCATTAAAACTAAGTTCCTCGATCTGTGCCTTTAGAAAGATCAACCGAACTACATTTGCAGATAAGTACGGCTTCCTGTCATGTTTTTCAGATCTTGTAGCCGACGTGTTTGACCTAGCCCAAATCAAGCTATAAAATTTCTCATTTTCAGAAAATTTTGGTCAATTCAATCAACAAAAAACTGTATTTTAAATATGTCCGAGTAGTTTAAAGGTATGCATTAAACCAAAAATCTTAATCTTATTCTTCTTCTTCCCTCTCAATAACTTAATTAAAAATAAATCAGCTTATTAATTCAATCTTACATTAATTAATAATTAACTTGACTTAGTGATAAATATTACACTAACTTAATTAAAAAGGACAGTTTTATCATTATGACAAATAATTGGATAAGGGGTGTTTTAATTACCTCTAATAGCCTAGTCAAATGGAAATCGTGGTCCCCTCCAAAATGGAGTGGTGCCCAAAAAATTGTTTCTTGTGCAAGTGTTCAACGTTTTGCTTAACAAGCTCAACGGTGAATAATAAGTCCATTCCAAAAACCACATTCATTTCCACTAACTAGTAATGTAATTTGTTTTACTCATCTTTTATGTGTGTTATCACACAACTATTATTTCTCATATAACTTTAATATGGTAACACAACCTATTTAGGTTCCTATTATTTAAGTGATGATGGAACACAAAGAAACAACAACAAAAGAAATAACATCAAAACCAAAATGAACTCGATATCCATATAAGTAAATAGTGAAATGCTTGAGAAAATTAAAATGAAGGGACTCAAGAGATATAAAGTCTCATGCAAGAATATCAGTTTCTGATCTTTGTTTCTATGATTAGGTTCTTAGTGCAATTTTAGTTCATGATGGTTTTTCTGATTTTAGTCCATACAGTTCGTAATTAATAGTAATTACTTTACATCTGATCTGATATTACGACAGTATTTGAACCACGGTAAACTAAACTCTTTTACTCTGTCCTGTTTTTATTCTTTATTCCTTTTCCAAAATTTTCTGATTTAATCGTGAAATTGTTTTTGATCTTCTTCATCCAAATCAATCAAATATTGACAAAAAAAATTTTGAGTTACCAAGAGTCCAGATGATAACAACATATTCAAGATATATTATAGTAGGTACCATGCTAGCCTTGTGCTCACTTGTCAAATGCCGTTTAGATGGACTGGATATGGGTGGGTGGCAATAAATTCAACTGCCATTTAGATGGACTGGATGTGGGTGGCAACAAATTTACGGATTTTATCCGTTGCTCACCCCTAGAACTTAGAGCAAGCACTATGCTGGTACTGGCTAAGCCATAGTAAGGATTTTTGGCCTATCTTAGAAGTGGACAAAAAAGAAGCCAACTTCCATGAAGCTTGCTTATTTGGAACTCAATTTCCTCCTAAATGAAATCTAGCGCTCATATAGCTATGTTTATCGTTTATCATAGCTTTAATTTTGGGTCATTCCCAGCTTTGGTGGACCTACCGGGTCTTCACTCATTTTCCCTTCACAAACAAAATGTAAAAATGATAAATCTATTTTAAAGAAACCTTTTTTGAGGCATACCAAAATTTTAAGATATACATAATAAGGACAAAATAAAGTCATTAGGTAGCAAAACCAATAACCTCATATATCGATATTTAATAATGACAATATGCCCTTATCATTTATATTTTTTAAATTTTTAATTAAATGTCAAAAATAATGATTACATAAACATTTTTTCTTCTTTAGTTTTTTAAAATGTTTCCTGTATTTATAAAACCTAGATCTAGGTTCGGGTAATAATAACTTAGGTTCATCCGAACTAATTTCTTTTTAATACATACTTAGGTTCGGCTGATAAGAACTTCACTCTTTAACCATTGAACCTAAGTTCGTCTGACTTGAGAAAAAAATAGGACAACCGAACTTAGTATTGTTCTTCATAAAGTGAAGTTCGACTAACATTTTCGTGTTTAATTATCAGCCGAGCTGTTCATCAATCCTTTCAGAATGAAGATCAATGAGTAGTTCAGCTTATAATTCATTTCAATTGTAAGCCGAACTTCACTCTGTGATTAGTTGAAGATGGTGAAAATTGTAGTCCGGTTAGCGTCAGTTGGAGTTAAGAAGATAGTAGAGAAGATAAATAATTAAGAAAAAATTTAAAATTAAAACTTAAAAAATTAAATAATGAAAAAAAAATCTTATCAAAAAATTAAATATTAAAAAAGAAATTCAAAAAAAAAGATTTTTATAAAATTGAAAAATATCTAATTAAATAAGTAAATTAATTAATTAATCAAGGTTATCTAAGTAATTTAACTAGCTTTAGACACCCCTTATCAACCTACACTAGTTAGGGTAAGCATTGAGTGTGCCTCAAAAAAATTTGGGATGCCTCAAAACAAGGTTCATTGTAAAACCACAATTCATATAAGAATTTGCTTTACTCATTTTATTGGGCGGATCGACAGGAAGGCCCGAACGGAGGGAGTCTTTTTTATGGCCATTTTTTTTTGTAAAATGAAACCCAACGCAAATATGCAATTTGATAAAAAAAATTGAAACTCTTTGGCGTTCATGGTAATTTTTTCATTGGACAATATTGTCCTCCCATTTAGTCCAATTACTATAATATTTTATGCATCCTATTTTTTAAGGGGTATAACCAGCAAGCAAACTAGAATATAACATATTTAAAAATCCGTGTTTTGGAATTGCTAAATACTATCACTTAGCGAAGTACTAATTTATAACAAAACATACCAAATTTAACTTTAAATTTCTAAAATAAGTGTGTAATATCAAATATCTAGAGATTTTATTTTCAATTTAAATTATTTTCTAATTATTTTATGGCATATATATTATGTATATAAATATATATACCTTAATGTTAAAATTAAAATAAGAAAAAAAAAACACAATAAAATCATATTGGAACTTCACGAGGGAGTACAAATTTGAACAAAAATAAATAACCATAGATGTTTTGGAGTAACAATTAGAGAAAGAGAAGAATTTCTTATTGATAAAGATGCAAGGTACTACATACATACAATGTTCTTTAGGAAAGGGAAAACCTAGTCATCTATTGGACCGCACATTCATGGGCCGTAGGCCCTATAACACTCCACCTTGTGCGGTTCAATAACAAAGCTTTATATATGGTGCTTCACATATAGTGCTTTGAATGTAGTTCTTCAAATGTCGTTATCTCCTTGATGACTTGTGACGAAATCAATTGCCTAATTAAAACTTTGACAAGGAAAAGCCCAGTGGGAAAAAACTTTAGTTAACTCTTCATATGTAGCACGTCACATGTTATCTCATATTTTACATGTAGTACTCCAGATGTTGTATGATCTCCAACTATTGACTAGTCTAAGTTAATTTCCTCATTAAAATTTTGCCAGGAAAACCCAGAAAGACAAAACCTGAACAAAAGAAAATGAGTACAATATTAAGTAAACTTAGAACATAGTTGGAATTGAATATGTTGCCTCATTAAAACCTTGACAAGAAAAAAACCAGTGGGACAACCTTGATGAAGGGAAAATAGTACAACGTGACAGATGCAAGTAAAGGTGATCCGTTGCAGATGATCACTTTGCTCTGTTGATGTTGACTAGCTGCTTCACAACTCTTAAGGCAGAAAATTCTAGTGGTAAAGACAACAACCTTAGCTGGGAAATTGCATTCCCGGTGTTTGTTGTTGTCTCATTAAAAACCGTGTCGGGTAACAAAACCCTGTGGGAAAAAGTAACCTCGGTGAAGGAAAATAGTGCATCACACCATTAGATGCTTCCCCTGATGTCAGACAATTTGCATTAGTCTAATGCAGTCAAAAGGAGTTTACCACACTTTACTTTGGTGACTTGAATGTTTATAAAACCTTGTTGTTGATTCTGGAAGTTACGTTGCCTAACATACTATCACGTTTCATTTCTTTGATTCAGATATTTTCAGTAATATCGACGCGATCTTTATGTATTCTGTTTTTTAGTGTTCTCTCGCTAAAAACCTTGTCGAGTAACAAAACCCTTTGGGAAAAACTATTATCGATTGAAGGGAAAAAGAGTACAATATATCTTCAATTTCGAAGTAAAATATGTCGACATCATATCCTTGGATCCTCCCCCTCATGTCGGCATCTCCCCCTGATTACTTTAAAAGTTGTTCCAGACAGTTCCTTTATTCATGTACTTTTCAAAACTAAATATCGGTAATGACTTAGAAAATAGTCTACCATATCTCCCCCTGATTACTTTCGTTGGAGAAGAAATTATTGTTCCTTCATAATCAACAACCTTTAGATTACAATTCCTTTAGCATTCCTTTATATGTCTTTGTAGGGATAAAAAAAATTCATGTCAATAATTACTTTTAAGTACATGATTACATTCACTATACCATTCCAATGACATTGCTTTGGCGTTGAGCTATACCTTGCTAACAAGTTCCCTAAGGATGTAAAATTTAAGGGAGTATATTACTATACTAAGTACAACAATGCATATATTGTAGTTAGATATGGGCTTCATCTCCAACACATCTTCGTCATCTTCCTTTAGACGAAATGGTCACTTACTTACATTTGAACCTCGACTAATCATGGGAGTGCTATCAGGCTGCATGTCTTTATTAAATTTCCTGACAACTTTAAACATATGAAAACTGGTGGAATAATATACCAAAATTTCAATATTCATAAGGCTGCACAGGAACCGGACCGGAATCGGTGTACCAGACTAGAACCAGAAAAAAGAACCGGAACCGGAGGAGGAGGTACAGGGAATGCCAATGAAAACGGGAACCGGTGTAGGGAAAGGTACATGGAACGGTTCTAGCCTATTCCCAACCTGTACCGGACCAAAAATCCTGTTCTATCCAATGTCATTGATTTTTTAGATATCTTTTAATCCCAACCCTCCATTTCTTCTCTATACCTTCCATTAACCTAAGACCTAAACTAATTAGACATTTACTTCTTTTTCTTTTTCTTTCTACAGAGTTACGCGAAACCCTTCTCTATCCATTATCGCCTCCATCTCTTTTCTTGTTCTTCTTACAGAGTTAAGATAAAGAAGCACAACCACCACCTGCATCACATACGAGCAACCAAACCCTTATTCTTGTTCTTCGATTTTCTTTTCATCACAATCATAACATTCACATATGAATCAACATTATTAGTTCATAAAAAAATTATGTGAATGTTTTCGCTCAAAGCAGAGATGTTTTGTTCTCAAATTACTATGAATCAGTATGATATATCATTTTGTTGCTTTTCTTCTCCAATTTCGATTTGATTCGTGTAAATTTACTAAATTGAATTTGGGTTTTCTTTAATTCCGTTGATTTCATGGTAATTATTTTATTAATCATGAAGTGTATGTTTTTATGAATTTTAAGAAATATGAGATGGGTTTTTGTTGGATTTCATTTTGAAAGGTTTCTGTATTAGTGATGTTGATCTGATGCAAAAGATGGCTAAGTTAGTAGTTGCAGCTATGCCAAATAATGATGAGCTAGAGAAGACAATGATGATATTTATTTGAGAGTTGTATTGGATAGATGGGTTGTTGGGAAGTTAGGTTATGGTTCAGATGAGTTTGTTGTGGCGGTTATAAACTTATAATGAATTTGATTGAGAAGTTGTTGTTGTTCATTCTATGTTATATATTTTTATTGGGTTTATATTAGATTTTGAATCAATCTTATTTTGGTGTATGAATTTGATTTTTCATTAAGAAGTCTGAATGGTGAAGAGATTAATAGGAATTTTGAGATGAACAAGAAAATAAAGAAGAAGATTATATTCTTACTGCTTCTTTGGAGAAGAGGTGATATCAATGGTGTTGGCGTTGTTGGTAAAAATATGGTACCAGAGGTACAAGTACAATTCTAGGTACAGGTACCGGTCAACACCAAGTACAGGGACCGGTTCCATAAGAAAACCAGACCGTACCGGACCATGTGCTGACTTAGTATTCGGTCGAGCTTTCCCCATATTTTTCATCTCAAATTCGGATTTCAAATAGCTTTTAAGGTCTCTTATTACATCAAGAGTACCCATCATGTCTATACCATCGACATAGATAACTACAATTCCAAATCAGGAACTTTCTTGTGAATACGCAAGGAAAAATAACTTACTTGTCTATCCCCTCTAAATCAACTAGTCACTTAGACGGGTATACCACACCCGCATGATTTCTTCTATATATAAGTGAGTGTTCTATCTGACTATACACACACTATGTGGTTTAGAGTCACTTGATTTGGGTAACAAAAGTCTATCAAGTACTTTCGTAATATCTTCTATCTCTTAATTCTCTCATAGATATGTAACAACCACATACATATGCTGCATTTCAAGTCCTTTTGAAATTATCAAGCTAACTGAGTAGCGGAACACTATAAAGTTCATTACTAGAGAACAATTCCAGGGCTTTGTGAGAAACCTCGCGCCACAAGGAGAATCTTTATATTTTAAGACTGCTTTCTTCTCATTATGCTTTGTGACAAATTAATCATGTATGTGCAATAGGCTTTACACTTGGTTGGTTAGAACTACCACACGAAATACATGTATATTTGTCAAAGAACCAAGTTCTATCTGGATTGTATATGCCAAATATGCTCTTCGTTGAAATTACGTAATAAGGAGCTTGGTTCGATCTCATATTGCTCTATTTCCTTAAGCAAGTATACATGAAATTAATCATCAATATGCTCGCATGGTCTTTCCATTGACTCGTGCGCATTCTTATAATCCACTTGGGATGTTATTGTTATCTGGAATCATTAAACTTCAGAGTGTCCTCCAGTTTGATTCATGAACATATTCAAAGACAATCTTATGATATGATTTCTGATGATGTAAATAAATTATGCCTTCCTCACCTACTTCCTTTCTAGGTGAGGATTAATCGAACCAAGTGGTCTCTCCAACTTCCTTTATGGATCCAAAACCTCAACCAAATACCTTAGTCTATGGTGTGTATCCCTTATTGAGTATTTGTAACCTTGCAGGTAGGTTTGCAGCTGGTATGTGTGATCTCATCACTTTAGCGACATCAATGTACATTCTGAAAATCGATTATTCTTTCACTTTAAATTTACATTTGTGGAGTACAAGAATCAATATGAGACACAGTGGGAATACACCACGATGATTCCTGTCGTTCCCTTAGAAAATACCTTTTCTTACCTCCCCCTAACGACGGGAAGACTGTATCATTATAGTGATAACCCACAAATCTAGCAATAAGAGATCTCCTTCCAAAGGTTTTAAAATGCGGATAATTATTTAGAGTAAATATCCAACAAAATTACTTAATAACTTTCGTGACCCATCATAGTACGATGTAGACACGTAATTGCACATATATAGTGCAACTAAAGATGCGTAAGAGCACAAATGTCAGGCTTAAATTCAGTTACCAACTGGTACGCATAAAAGGTTGACTAATATTGGGTTCTAAAAAGAATTTAAGTAAAGGTGCGTTTGATATTGCATATCCTCCAAGCAGTTAAAGGTAGGTTTATACGCATAATTAACCATGCCTTAGATATCGTCTGTAACCTTTGCGAGACCATGAAGTATAGGATGCGATGCATTGATCCTATTAAACATGTAATAACCATCAAGTCCTTTTGATATACACTCGCTAGCATTTACAAGGGGTGGTGAGCCCTTACATGTAAAATATATGCTAGTAGTTTTCAAATGCAAATTTCTGGGGAACTATAACTAGTCCAAAATGTCAAAACATTCAGCAGAGACATAAGTCACTTTAATGGTCCATATTCTGCATGAATATTTTTCTAAATTTCACCCTGTTTTCTTTGTAATATATATTTTTACCATTTTCATCTCAATCCTGTTTTACTGAAGACTTTGTAAAATGAGTGATATGCTTTCTTACATAAATGCATAATGGGGTGGGGGGTTGTGCATCTAGTACTTTAAAAAACACTTATTGAGATATATGTCGTTACCTTGCATTATGTCAATCTTTTTCCCGTAGTCTCGTTCACTCAGCACCTTGATGTAAGTATGAGTCCTTTCAAAACGAAACATCATGTCACAACCAAAGTGCCTTGATGGTTATGTCAAAGTATGTATGAGTCAATTCCCTAAATTTCATTGTCAGATTTAATATGGATTCAATAATCAAATTACTATAGTGATTTACATTTCACTAGCTTGACTCATTAGTTTCTCTAAAATATGTTTCCTTCTATATACATAAGAGACTACAAAAGATGCAATCAATTACATTCTTATCACTGTGAGTTTCCACATGACATCCACTTGCATGGGTTTTTGTAGAAATTAACAAGGTGTGATTAACCCCTAGTACATACAGAGTTTATGTGACTTTTAGTCTTTGTTCCGTCTCGGAAATAAATTTTGAGCAGTGCTTCGCTCGATGATCCAATCATCGTAGTCACATTATAAGGAATTAGTTCAACAACTAGTGTATATTCCTTGAATTAGTGGGAGAAAAACCATTATCAGTTAGACAGTGAGTTTTTAGAGATATAATAAGTGTTGTCGACTTATTACGTAACAAAAGTGGGATTCAAATCAAGTACTTTAGAATGAATATATATTACGTTTCAGGGGAATGATATACGTTTCACCCAATATATCTCAAGTGCTTTACAAAATTTATGTCTCATGTTTTCATTCCATAGGTGCAGGTAGTGGATCTAGTTCAATCTGAATAAGATAGTCAATTGGCCAGGTAAAGTTCTTGTTGCCATTAATGTTGATGTGAAAATTGGTTGCTACTATGATACCTGCATTACATTGCTTGTACCAACATAAATAACTAGGTGCAATTCCAACTCTTTCATTTCTGATGGGGGCTAATCTCATTCTCGGTTCATAATTGGTGTTATCACTATCAGGGAGAAAAATACATCTTTGTCTCATGATACATGTCGCTTGCACATGTTTCACTGTCCCAACAAGTGTATGAGTCGGTACGCTGAGCCTCATTCGAATTTTTTTTTTTATTTCCAATTGCTACATTTAGCTTAATTTGAGAAATTTCTCTATCTCAACGGGACAAGAGAATCTCACTACACATGTCAACCACTTACTTTAGGTTGAATAGATTACTAAAGATAATTCTCTCGTTGTCATACTTCAACATATACTGGTTTGTCAGTATAATTGATGAAATAGAAAAATGGAAAATTTATGACTCATATCACTTTTTTTTTAGTTCATCCACAAATATTTTGGGTACATGTATATTTATTTGCAACGTATCTTTGTTGAAGCTACTGGATCATTAATATCGAGCAAACATATTACATCCCATTGAAATTGCTGCCCCTACCTACACCCAAAGTCGGGACGAGAATATATGTGAATGGCCGGAACAGGGTGGGCCGGCAACATAAAGTCTGGACAGATCGGATTCGGATAGAACATAACAAGATAAAACCTAATATAGAATAGGCAACATAAAGTCAGGACAGATCGGATCCGGATAGAACATAACAAGATAAAACCCAATATAAAATAGGACAGGATAAAACCCAATACAACATAGGACCGGATTCGGAATGGAAATTTTTTTGAACTCGTGGTGCGAGTTCAAAATTGAATTCGCAGCGCCACAACCATCAGATGGTGGAGATGTGACATCACTAAACCCAAGAGTTAACCAGAGTTATCTAGCTGGATTCTTTAAAAATATGCCGTATTTTTAGGTGATTTTTCATCTACCTGTCTAATACCAGAATTTGGCAAATTTTTCTGCGCCAAAAGGAAATCTTTGGTATATTGTATCGGAAATGGAAAACCTGGAATCTTATGCAATAAATTAGAAATGAACTTGTGCCTGTGGAAGTGAAAGGAAATCACAAAAACAAGTTTCTCAAGGCATCTCAGGGAGAAGACTAGTACTACGGGTAATTAATATATATATCTTGATTTCGTTACAACGATCTCCAATATGTCCTCTTTTTGGATAATCAATTCCTTAGCACTTCAAACAACTGCTTGATCTCCCATCGCAATATTACTCGATTAGACAATTGATGAAATAAATCGCAGTGGTAATGAAGAGCCTGGGAAGCCAATTCAAGGCAATAATAAGTCATCTACTCTCCAATGCACATATGGCTTTATCTTTATCCATGAAGAGCACAAGCACTAGAACTTCTAGTTCCTTCTCTGCTAAAAAGTTGCTTACTAGAGCCATAGGAGAGTTGGATAACTACTTGAAATCTACATAACACAATCAGGATGAAAACATGGCAGACGCTGCAAATGAAAACAATGCAAGTTTCCGAATTATGTCAGGTGTTAATATAACCATACGAGCCCCTCCTCGAAGGGACAAATCTGGCAAAAAGGCTAGCCGTATAAAGACAGCAGTAGAGAAAACTCAGAAAAATAAATGAAAGCAACCCATAATGTCCACGGAAGTGTGGAATCTAGCGATGTAACATAGTCTACTGAATAAACATGTATAAGACTCTCCCTCTCTTATTGGTTACAGACAAATCCAAACCATTTATACATGACTCTCCCTATCTTCTTGTTTACGCAGTGTGATACTAGGAGTAAAATCTAGCATTTATGTATTCCTTGGTTGTAATTCTCTATGATTGATGCTTGTAGAAAGAAAAAAAACCTATTCTTGTCTGCTTTCATTTCTCTCTTATTTCATATGCATGACGGTCTCTTGGTCCAAAGCTTTTTAGCACTTTTTCCGCAACAATGTTATCCCGGCTAATTTATGCTTGCGAAATCCAAGTTTTAATTCAACACCTTACTTGGTTAGTAACACTTACTGATTAATAAGAAATTTCTAGTGTGACTAAGTACTAACAAAAACTTATTCATTGCAGGTGGTGTTTGCTTGGGAATGATATAGGCAAGTTAGAGAATTGAGAACTCAGATAATTGAATTCAATTTTATTGCTAGTTCTTTTAGTGGGAACTCTTCATGAACTGCTCTTTATTTGGTACACATCAAGCAAATAATAAGTGGTGGTAATTAAAGGTCTTACAACATTTAAAAAAAATTTCTTTGTGGTTTTATTTCATCTTTTCCTCGGACATGTTACTACTTGTTGTGACTACCACTGAGAAATTGTAGTGTTAAGCATGCTTGTTTTTCTAATTATTGATACATCTCTGTTCATACAGAAATGCAATTTTGTAAGCTTTGTTTTCAGCTATATATGGACGTCACAGTCAAAAAAACTCTATGAGTATGAAATATGAGTTGTGGTAGGATAAGGTTTTCCGTTTCCGATAAAAGATATGAAAACTAAGGATTGCGCCATATTCTGGTATTAGATAAATCCTAAAGATACGGCATATTTTTAAGGATTCCAGCTAGATAACTCTCGTTAACTCTTGGGTTTAGTGATGTCACATCTCCATCATCTGATGGTTGTGGCGCTGCGAATTCAACTTCGAACTCGCACTGCGATTTAAAAAATATTTCGTACAGAATATACAGAATAAGAGACGAAAAGACAAACATTTTTATTGCAAATCTCAAAGAAAACTATAAACGAACAACTAATTAACTTCAAAAGAATGAAAAAAACTTAAAATTAACGTTTGGTTACAAATCCTTTTATGAATCTAATTTATTATGGTTATAAGTCCATTAATGAATTTAAATGGGCACTAACAGGTGTTGGAGATTAGGCTGTGTCTGGTAATGTTTTTATTTTTTGAAAAAGGACTTTCAAAATCCAAATATAGTAATTATTTTTCATATTAGTGTTTGGTAAAATATTTTTAAAGTGCTTATCTAAAGCACTTCCAAAATTCCTCAATTTTTAAAAACTGGGAGAGATGAGTTTTTAAAAGTTACAAAAGCAAAAGTTGTGGTCCCACCTAACTTTAATGCATAATTTTTCTTTTATATCCCTACTATATTCTATAAATGACCAAAATTGGCCTCGAAGGTAATCAATATGATCATTTTTTTAGTTAGCTTTAGCTTTTAGTGTGTAGTTTACCAAACACTTAACTGTCTTTTTTACACAGCACAGAGCAGAACAGTACAGCAGAAAAGCGCTTTTACAAAAGCCACAACATTACCAAACTAAACCTTAGTAACATGGGTGCTAACTTTGAACATGATGGTCTAAAAATATATAGGAAATCATTTACAAGAGTTAAAAAAAATTGTACAATGGAAAAAAAAAATGCGATTAACATGAACAGTGTTAAATTTGACTACCTTTTGTTAAATTATTTTGAAAAGTAAAATAAAGTAAAAGATCAATCACCTTTCACCGTCTTCATTAAGGAATTTTTTAACATTGAAGATCAGACATTCATAGTTTCATTTAACGGCATAAGAAAAATAACACAGAACAAATCATGATAACTTTTGGCCTAAAAACTGTTACTAGAAGAATATAATATAAAATCAATCAAGCATGGATAGACAAATAAGAATATTATCTTCATAAATCTTACCATGGACATTAAAATTTTTTTTAGATATGACAGACAAAACTGATTAAATCTCACATGTTACAAACACAGAAACAAGGGAGATGGAGTTTGTATAGGTATAGCGTACTTTAAGATTGGAAATCCAACAACGGTGAAAAACTCCATTAGATCGGGATTGATAGAGGAGGTCAGCGTCTAGCTCCGTTTGGTATCCTCCTTTAAGAACGGCCGGAGAAAAGAAAAAAAGGTAAATTTGACGAATCGATCGAAGTCTTGTAATAACCAGCGGTAAAGCTCGTGCTGATAACGTTTTGGAGTAACAATTAGAGAAGGAGAAGAACTTCTTATTGATAAAGAGGCATAAGGCATTACATACATACAATGTTGTTTATATATAAAAAAGGAAAAACCTAGTCATCTAATGGACCATACATCATGGGCCATAGGCCGTATAACAAGATGCCTATTTTAATAAGCACCATAATAATATAATATTATCACACTGAATTTTAATTTATATATATTAGTTGGGTCATATTGGAAACCTAATTTTTTTTGTTATCTTATAAATTTAGCGGGGTTATTAAATAAGCACACTGGCCCAAATCGGGACTGGCAAAAAATATTTGCTTATCGAAGTCATTAATTTATAGCGGATTAATTTAACGAAGTTTTTTCGAAAATTAAATGCATGGCTATTATGCAAACCACCACAAATGAGCATAACACATTATGCATCCATATTTTGATTTATGCATCAACTAATTTTCCGTTGCAATTAATAAAACGATGCACTCCCTCCGTTTCTGGAAAATTGATACTCTTACTTTACGCACAATTTTCAAAAATTGAAATGGTGTTTTTGTTTTTCTTAGGTGGCCCTTCCTCCCATGGCAACTGTGGTCTAATCTAGAATCGGCTAAGTAACCCAGCCAACTCACCACAATCGGCTAGGTTCGAAAATCATAACCGAACAATTGCGAATGTTATTTTTCATATAACTAGATTTGTGCCCATGCTGCGCACCGGGCAAGGACAAATGTTAGGTCCTTATTACTAAAGGTCTCACTGAATGTCCTAACCAAACTTTCACCAGCTTTTTGTAATTTCTAAATCCATTTTGAAGCGAACACTATCAGATAAGTTGCTTATCAATTGCCCTAATCAGATAAGTTGCTTATCAATTGCCCCACAACTCTGAATTTACTCTGTAACCCAAAAATAAAAATATTCTTGTTAGGTGCACAAAGTATCTGGCCTTGCTTGGTTTAAATCTCATGATCCAAAATTATGTTCTGGCCCCTTTATAACAGTACAATCTGGTGTTAGAGGCACTACATTTAAATGTGCATGGCGCTAAAATAAAATTTAATGACAATTATTAATCCCACCCTCACTGTAGTAGAAGTCAATTCTGCGTTAAATACATACGATTTACAGATAAATAATGACTTACAAAAACTACAGACTCGAAGGTGAAGAAAATGATTAGAATGTGAGTCCAAAGATTGCATATCACCTTCACTAAGCAACGATGTAGCTTAGTTGAGCTATCTCCGAAGTTTTAGTTCCCATTTTTTATTCCTCCAAGTTATTCACTTCCATCTGAAGTTCCTAGGACTAAGAATAGTCATCTTTGTGAGAATAAAAGGACTACCAAAACAACAACCAACAACTTAAACCAACAGATATCCCAAGCTTGATTAGGTTGATAAAACACAGACGAACCCATAAAGTTCACCTTGCAGTCATAGTACAACAATTCATACTCCATCCAGTCTTAGACAGAATATCCACTAATTAATTTTTTTAATATGATATATTCACTATTAAGCATTTTTATGAAAATCACGCCATTCATAAGATTAACAACATATCCGATAACTAAATTTCATAAGAATAGTCTCAGTATTGAGCATTAAAATGTAGTTCTTAAAACAAATTAAAATAATCAAGGGATTCAAGGATGAGATGTAGTTACATAGCGACTTACTCTAAGTTATGGTTCCACTGTTTGGTTTCTCAAATGATCCTACTCCAAAACTTGTTATTTTCTTGATAACTGAATATTGTCATTTATATACTCCATAAGTTTGATCGACACCAGCTCTAAGGTGATATTTACCAATGCATTTGGTAGAATGGCCGAAAGTCCATCATGGGCAGGTCATCCAATATTATCAATTGCATCTAAACATCCAATTAGAACACAAAATCCATATATGAGTTATACAAATAAATTTAGATGTTGAGTTAGCAAATTAAGAAACAACATCCAGATTTATGACAGTCACACACATCAAACAGAAGTCGACAGGGTAAAATAGATTTCTCTTCCTTCCATAAGGTAACCACATTGCTTTTGCAATGGTGGGGAAGAAGTTGGTGATACATCAAACAGACTATAACTCACTATAATTGCCATTTGTGCTTTGACCATAGATTTACTGTATAGCCCTACTACTATCATCACTGACCCTAAAAATACTACGTGAACACTTTCCACGATCAAATATTAATAACCACTGTAGAATAAAAGAAAATATAAGAAAAGAGAAGTTGTAAAATGATCTTACCCGCCGGTGCCCATTGTACGTACATATTTCTAAGATGGTGGTGAAATAAGATCCAGTAGAAAAATCCATATTGGACCCTGTAACTGCTTGCACGATGAAAAGTTAAAGATTCAGCAGTCCCAATCCGTTTTATTGGTTCAAGTGTCTGCACGATAAAAAATGCGTGTACCTTCTTCTCCACATAGGACATTCTGAATGCCTAGCTTAAATATGTATTCCCACTGACACTTTGTGGCTTAGAAGTTAGAAATACCATTGTTATTTTCATGAACTTCCTTCCAAAGCTTCTGCCAAAGGGAAAATATATATCAGCGCTTGTGATTCAACAAACCCCGAATAAGTGATGTGTAAATAAAAAAGTAATTTAAATCAACACCCAATGCGTAAAATGCTTCATAATTGACTTTCAGGTATACAATGAGATCAAAAACTAATACACAATGAAGCTTATAGCAACAATAATATGAAAATATATGAAACTCATAAACTGTAGATCAGAGTGAAATAAGTTGTCTGTGATCCATGTTCTTTGTTTGTATAACAAAGGCTCGGTATGTCTATCATGGCTAATGACTCCCTCAAGAGCAAAAAAAAATGACAGGATGATTGAGGGTATATCAACAGCGTAACAGTAATGGAAAGCGTTGTATAACTCCCAAGGATCTTCAAGATGAGGGCATGATGCAGGAAAATGTGGACAACATGTGTTCACACAAAGGTTTGCAAATATTTCTTTCATCATGTCTTACTCACCCGCCTTACAACAAATATCCATAGTCTCATACTAATCAGAAATCTAGGAGAGGCCAAAAAAATATGAATTTTTTACGTTTGAAAATAAGACATAAAGAAACTGCAATGTCAGTGATGCTGGAAGCTGAACACAACTTTATAAAGGAACAAATTTTGAAGAACTTGATATCAGCAACAAAATATTAGTTCCATCCTGAACTAATTAGACGGCCCGACATACCTATAGATGAACTTAAATTGCAAACCAAAGCGAGAAATGCACAAACATTCTTGCAGCCATCACTTCCTTGCTCCCCTGCATCACAAAACAAATAGATTGAATAAAAACAGTTAAGGAGAAACCAAATAAACATGATAAAAAACTCCAATTATTTCAAATCCCAAGTGTGCTTCTATCGTCCACACGTTATATGGTTTTCCCTTCCTCCTCTTTGTGTTTGATTTGTTTATAGTTATTTTCCTTTTTAGATTGAACTCTGATCTTGGCTAATTAATCCAAACATAAAAAAAAAACAAATGGAGGGTGTGGATAGACTTCTAACATGCAAGACTACTATTTTCAGAGTTTTGTGATATTTCTACAAACAGTTTTGATGTCTTAGTATGGTAGACCAGTTTGCTTTATAATAAAAAGAAAAAAATAATAACAAAAGAGTAAAACCTCATGATACTAAAACTAAGACATTGTCACTAAGCATAGAAACTTCAACAAATCAGCCGAAATTATGAACTGCGAGTTTGTTGTTCACTTAAAATAACAATACCTCATAAAATTGATTTAATGCATAAAAATTGGTTCAAACAATATTGATTTCTGCAGTAATCCATAAAATTGATTTGATGCATAAAGATTAGTTCAAACAACATTAATATCCATAAAAATCCAAACAAAATAACTTTTTATGGAGAACATAAGGAGGAGCAACACTGATTTTGTATTAGTAATGCCTTGTATATCGTGGAAATTTCCCTAGGAAAATCTCGGTAGACATAGTCCTAATAGCGCACCCCCGTATTTTTTCCAGGTGGGACCCTGGCTATGTCTCATGGGAGATTTCCACGTTCAACGTAGTATTAATGATCTTTTATTCAGTAATGACTTGTATACCTTGGAAATCTCTCAAAAAAAATTACGGGAGACACATCCCTATTTTCTCCAGGTGAGCTCAGAGGCTGTGTCTCCCGGTAAATTTCATCGGTCAACGTAGCATTACTGATCTTTTATTTAGTAATGCCTCGTATACCCTGGAAATCTTCCAGGGAAAATTTCATGAGACACAACCATAATGACCCACCCCCTTGTTTTCTCCAGATGGGCCCCAGGGGCTAGGTCTCAGGGGATTTTCCCTAATAGATTTCCACGGTCAATGTAGCATTACTGATCTTATATTCCGTAATGCCTTGTATACCGTGGAAATTTTCCGGGGAAAATCCCGGGAGACACAACCCTAATGGCCTACCCCCTATTTTCTCCAGGTGGGCCTCCAGGGTTGTGTCTCCCGGGAGATTTCCACGGTCAATGTAGCATTACTGATCGTTTATTCAGTAAAGCCTTGTATACCTTAGAAATATCCCGGGAAAAATCCCGGGAGACACAATCCTAATGGCCCACCCCTTTGTTTTTTAAGGTGGGCCCAGGGACTGTGTCTCCCGGGAGATTTCCACGGTCAAAATAGCATTACCGATCTTTTATTCGGTATTGTCTTATATACCGTGGAAATCTCCCGGAAAAAATCCCGGGAGACACAGCCCTAGTGGCCCACCCCATGTTTTCTCCAGGTGGATCCCAAGGAATGTGTCTCACGGGAGATTTCTACGATGACCGTAACATTACTGATCTATTATTCAATAATACCGTGTATACCATGGAAATATCTCGGAGAAAATCTTGTGAGACACATACTTAATTTCCCACCCGATGTTTTTTTCAGGTGGACCCCAGGAGCTGTGTGTCCCGAGATTTTTCCTAGGAGATCTTCACGGTCAACGTAGCATTACTGATCTTTTATTCAATAATGCCTTATATACTGTGGAAATCTCCCAGAAAAAATATCGGTAGATACAGTCTTAATGCCCCACCCCTTTGTTTTTCTTAAGATGGCCTCAGGGCTGTGTCTCCCGGCAGATTTCCATGGTCAACGTAGTATTACTGATGTTTTATTCGATAACGCTTTGTATATCGTGTAATTCTTTAGAAAAAAATCCCAAGAAACATAGCCCTAATAGCCCACCCCTTTGTTTTTAATAAGGTGGGCCCAGGGCTATGTCTCCCGAGAGATTTTTATGGTCAACGTAGTATTACTGATGTTTTATTCGGTAATGCCTTGTATACCGTGAAATTCTACCATAAAAATCCCAAGAGACACAACCCTAATGGACCATCCACTGTTTTCTCTATGTGGACCCCAGGGACTGTATCTCCCGGGATTTTCCCAGGGAAATTTTCACAATCAAAATAGCATTACCGATATTTTATTCAGTAATGTCTTGTATACCATGGAAATCTCCCGAAAAAAATCCCGGGAAACACAACCCTAGTGGCCCACACCCTGTTTTCTCCAGGTGGTCCCTAAGGGATGTGTTTCCTGGGAGGTTTCTACGATCACCGTAACATTACTGGTCTTTTATTCAGTATTGTAGGTGATCCCTAAGAGCTGTGTCTGCCGGAAGATTTCCATGATCAACGTAACATTACTGATCTTTTATTCAGGAATGTTATATATACCGTGGAAATCTTCCGGGGAAAATCCCGGAGACATATTCGTGTTTTCTTTAGGTAGGCCCTAGGCGCTATGTTTCCCGAAAGATTTCCATGGTCAACGTAACAATACTGATGTCTTATATACCATGGAGACACAACCCTAATGGCCCACCCCCTGTTTTCTCCTAGTAGGCTTCAGGGACTGTGTCTTCCAGGAGATTTCCACGGTCAAAGTAGAGTTACTGATCTTTTATTCAGTAATGTCTTATATACCATGGAAATCTCCAAGAGAAAATCTTGGGAGACACAACCCTAGTGGCCTACCCCTGTTTTCTCCAGGTGGGAACCACGGGATGTGTCTCCCGGGAGATTTCTACAGTCAATGTAGCATTGCTGTTCTTTTACTCAGTAATGCCTTGTATACCGTGGAAATCTCACGGGGAAAATCCCGGAAGACACAACCCTGTTTTCTCCAGGTGGGCCCCTGGGATGTGTCTCCGGGAAAATTTATACGGTCACCGTAACATTACTGATCTATTATTCAGTAATGCCTTGTATACCGTGGAAATATCTTGCAGAAAATCTTGTGAAACACATCCTTAATTTCCCACACGATGTTTTCTTCAGGTGGACCTCAGAGGTTGTGTGTCTCGGGATTTTTCCTGGGAGATCTCCACAGTCAACGTAGCATTTACTGATCTTTTATTTAGTAATGCCTTATATACTGTGGAAATCTCCCAGAAAAAATATCGGGAGATATAGCCCTAATGGCCCACCCCTTTGTTTTTCTTAAGGTGGCCCCCGAGGCTGTGTCCCCCGGGAGATTTCCATGGTAAACGTAGTATTACTGATGTTTTATTCAAGAATTCCTTGTATACCGTGGAATTCTCTCGGCAAAAATCCCAGGAGACACGACCCTAATGGTCCACCCCATTGTTTTTCTTAAGGTGGGCCCAGGGCTGTGTCTCCCAGGAGATCTCCATGGTCAACGTAGTATTATTAATGTTTTATTCGGTAACGCCTTGTATACCGTGAAATTCTATCGGGAAAAATCTGAAGAGACACAACCCTAATGGCCCATCCACTGTTTTCTCTAGGTGAGCCCCATGGGATGTGTCTCCCGAGATTTTTCTCGAGAGATTTCCACGGTCAAAGTAGCATTACCGATCTTTTATTCAGTAATGTTTTGTATACCATGAAAATCTCTCGTAAAAAATCCCAGGAGACATAACCCCGTGATCTATGTCTCCGGAGAGATTTCCACGGTTAACGTAGCATTACTGACTCCTCTTTATATAGGTAAAATTATCCAAAGTAGCTATGCATTCTTGATTAATGTACATTCATGCAATTCCGTCTCAAGCTACACTTTCGCTCGGGAGTTGATCAATAGAATCTTTTGTTTTGTTACCCGTCCATATATCGGGAAATCAATTAAAACCCCAAAAATGCAAGATATATCCGTCAACATGCTGCAAATTCAATATGTTCTTCATTCAAAGCATTCAATAAATAGTAGGGCTGCACAACGGGTAGGGTGGGTAGGATATGGCCTATACCCGCCACCCTACCCGTTTACTGGCGGTTAAGGAAATTGTTACCCGCCACCCTACCCGCCAAATAATGGATAGGGTAGGATACGGTTAAAAAACTGGCGGGTAGGGTAGGGTTGGCGGGTATGAGTAGGGTATGTGCACCCCTAGGTAGGGTGGGTAGGATATGGCCTATACCCGCCACCCTACCCGTTTACTAGCGGTTAAGAAAATCTTTACCCGCCACCCTACCCGCCAAATAGTGGATAGGGTAGGATACGGTTAGAAACCTGGCGGGTAGGGTAGGGTTGGCGGGTATGGGTAGGGTATGTGCACCCCTAATAAATAGAATTACCCACATTGTTAATCGTGATAATTACGCTAGCATTACTATAAGAGGGACCCTTGCATTATACAGTTGACACCCAATGTATTAGTGCCTTTGCTTGACCAACAAAATTTATTAATTAAACTAGATTATTAACTTATTAACGAGTTAAAATTTAATTTTTGTGAACCTAGTTGTGATTAAATGATTATGTTATTTTAGTAAGATTATTAAACAATCGAGTATTAATAAATGGAGTTCCAAATGTAACTAAACTCCCTTTAGGCTTGATCTTGTAGTTATGCTTTTTTCTCTTGGTATACTTGATCAAAATATTTGCAGAATCAATACCTGGAAAACAATGAAAAAACCTTATTAAATGTTTGAGTTCTAACGTTAAGTTCTAGCTTACTTAAAGATGGGTTTAGGAAAGCCGACCTGCGAGGTATGCACCGTGAACATAACCATTGTAATGCTGGCTTGTATGCTCTCCCGTGAAATAAACTCTACCAACGGGTGCCTTTAATTCATAAACAACATAACATTAACAGAATATCTTCATTGCATCAGAATATTAGAAAGATAAAAATAAAACCAACATGGTTTTAACTGAAGTGTACGATAGCTACATACCCTAATCTGATCATATTCGTATTGATCAACTCCAATAGGCCAGTTGGAAAACGTTCCTTTATAAAACCTATCAGACCACCATTTAGGGACGAGTATGTCTGTGGCATCAGGGATGTTCTGCCCAAACATGTTTCTTAAGACATCCATAATTTCGGCCAGAGTCTCTGAATCTGGTTGTTGCTCTATCCGTCTAGACTCGTCGTCTGTTACTGTCACTAAGAGGCAATTTGCACCAGGGAACTCATTTTCTAGTTGCTGCAACGCACGGGATAATAATTGAATGACCTGATTATGAACTAGTATTAATGAAGCTATCATAGCTTTCCCATCTAACAAAATTGAACTAATGAATGTACCTGCCACATCGTATAATAACCTCGTTTTTCATGAGCGTGGATAAAGAATTCTGTGCCATTACCAGTAGGCCAAAATTTGTAAGGGAACTTGAGGAAGATTTTGGTGTAGATGGACATGTCAAACTGATATATGGCCAACAATTTCCATGCCTGCACCAAATAACAAGTACTGCTGATCATGAGTAATGTTAGCTTATTTTCTATGAGACCGTACATAATATCATAGAAGGAGAAGCTGGCTAACCGGTAGATCAGGCACAAAGTCAATAAGAGTTGTCTGCAGCACACCAATACTAGCTGAAACCATTACATATTCAGCTTCATACACTGATCCATCTTCAGTCTTAACAACGACACCACTTTTTGAATATTGTATCTCCGTCACAGCCTGTTAATATATAGCGGTATATTATTGATTAATAATTAAAACACCAAGCACTGCCATTCAAATAATCAATCACTGAATATATACTCGTCTTACCTTATTCAACACAAGTCGAGGATCAACGATATCCCCAGCCTCATCAGTAGTAAGGAATTGCTTAGCAACATAATGAACAACACTCTCATAACCCCTCGAATCTGCAACAAAGTAATAATCTTCGCCGAAATCAGTAAAAGTTTGCAAGGGCTCTGTGTTTTGCAAACTAGTTACTCGCGGTGGCTCACCAAACTCGTAGTCATAAGTGTAATAGTCGATTGCCATCTCAATCGGTGTTGATGGAACACTGCAAAATTTAGTCACAATTATTACTTCTTTTTTGTTTTTTATCAATAAAAACGATATAATTATATTAGTAATATAAAAGAAAGAAAGAATAAAAGTAAGTCGAGACACAACGATTCATCACCCCAGATCATCCAACAAAGGATAACATCGAGAGTTAATCAGTACCTTCTACCCCAAAGAACAACAATAAATTACCTATGCCTTACAATATCTTCCTAATTGAATCTTCGAATTTGATGGAGCTTAAAGGTTGTCCTGGTTGAGCCCAGTATAATAGATTTGATTTTACAACTTTTTCATCTTTTTCTTTCTGTTTATGTGAGAAATAAATCATATAACAATTAGCTGCTTAACTGGTTTTTGAGTCGTTGGGATGCCAGGATTGACATATCTGTTTGTCTTCGTCTGGACAAAGAAACCGATAATTTTTGGCTGGATGTAGAAAGTCTATTTGCTGCGCTGTACCCTTGTTGAGCGACGGATTTTTCATAAACTCCTCCCCTGGATTATAAACAATGGAAGAACATGGTAATATACAAATAACTACACATATTGTTGGACTCTTTATTTCTTCTTCTTTTGTAAGACTAATTAATGGAATGTTCATAAGGATCCATTGAAAAAATCATACGTACATTTGTTTGTAAGTATGATTCGCAAGGTGGTTAAAATCAGAATAGTAGGTTTTGAGGCCAATCTTGTTCACCATGGTCCAAATGGGGTTTATTTCATCTCCGTTAACCCCTTCAACCCAGTTTGCACCCAACTCTACTGTTATACCTGCAAAGTTAGTCTTTTTGATACGACCACCAATTCTATTAGTTCCTTCCAGTATCAAAAAATTCTTTATTCCTGCATCCGAGAACGTCTTTGCTGCCGATATCCCTATAAAACACACATCACGAGATTTTAATCAGAGAGGGATACGTACATAGTGCATGTACATTAATTTGCATGACGATCACGATTAATGTGTGTGTTACTCACCGGACATGCCAGCTCCAACCACGATTACAGTCGGAGTAGGGTCTCGAGCTGCACCTGCCATAGTTTGTGGCAGATCATAGAGACCCAAAAATCTTATAAGAACTGTGAAGAGCACCAACACCATTTGTGTTCTCTCCTTACCCATAATACTCTCTCTTTCTATATTAGATTACTAGCTTATTAAGTTTCTATGAAACATACTAGTAATGAATTCTACATTTATAAGGTTTTCGTACATCATTACTATTCATCTACTACTTCAAATTAATCCATTGATACAGTCATATTATTCTTATTTCATCGACTTAAGCTGCTCTACGATTTATTAAAATGTAGGAATCATGTGCATACCAGGTGTTGTAGTTAATTTTTGTGTTTCTTTTTCGATCAGTGATAAACAAAATTAATAAACTGAGCAACAGCAGAGCCGTAAACAATAATATATCACGTTTGATCAGCAATACAAGAGGCCGTAGTGTCCAGTTAATTCGACGACATTCCAATCCCTATATCTTTATACATCATGTGCCATTGGCACGTCTCTTCCCCATAGTAGTAATTATAATTATTAGTTGACGAGGCCATGATAACCTCACTCGTTTTCAAATTTAGTCATTTAAAGGCGTTCGATTCCCTTGGACATGGCACGATAAGACACTTTCAAGTTTTCAAAATTTAAAATCTTAATTGTTGATAAGAAGAAGCCGGCCATGTAGTTTATTAATCTTGGAATTCAGAAGAAGTCATGTTATTCCAGCATCTATGGATGTAATCTAACCAATAACAAACTGAACTAAAAAAGAGTACTAATTCTTAACGGCCACTAGGGTCGTCGACAGATCGGGGAAAGGCTCTTTCGTCACTATCACATACATATAAGTAAACTCTTAAAAGAACAGGTTGTTGATTTATCCAAGTTCCTTCTTATAAGGTAGGTAGCACAAGGCAATCGCAACTTTAGCAGACATGTCAGCACATTGACAAACTCTTGTTTCTTCTTGGATGTCTTGAGCTAATTAAGCCACTAAGATTCAATGGTAGACTAGTCTTCTTCTGGTAACCATGGTTCCCTTTATATATTACAGATTCGATTGTTTAGACAACATTCAAAAATATATCACAAAGTAAACTCAAGAAGAAGAAGAAGAAAGTGAGTGATTAATTGTTTGGACAACATTTAAAAATATTTCACATAGTAAACTCAAGTAAATAAGCAAATTGGTTTGGTGCTCGCCATTAAAGACTTGGACAAAGAGTTTTTCAAAATGTTTGGAATCTCTATATATAATGCAAGATTGCAAGTGATGGGAAACCTAAGCCCAGCATGCCCCTTCAAATCCTTCGGAAGTCATCTTGGATGAACATGTAGGAAACAAGATACAATTTCTTTTATCGATTGTTTTGTTGTTGTTTTTTTATGGTACTGACGACATTCGAACTTAAATTACTAGTTAGTGAGAAGGGTCATGTCAAGCAATGCCAATGGCCAATTTCGAACCCATCAAACAAGAAAAAGTCAGACCTGGAAACATTGGTGCTGCTGGTACCTAATAACTTCTTATACCTTACCAGCTGATCTTGTCAAAACAAAAAAAAACTTCTTATACATTTAGGGGGGCAGTTCATATAGTGTTTGGATAGTGTGTAAAAATTAACCTCCCTATGCAGGAAAGGAGGGGTAAATCAGTCTCACGTAAATTTAGCACATGACACAGTAAAACTGATATCAGATACAGCTAATATTGATTCACCATGAGTGTCTTCTGTCATTTTGGTCCGAGGTTGTAGAGTTTGAGTTTGGAATTCAGGTAATTGACATCATTATTCAGAAAATATACTACCATTTATTTTTGTTTTGGTTGTTTTAAGAACTACCACCGAATATTGCAGAAATGTCAGCTTCATTTTTTTTTTCGGTTAATAAAATGACTAATATTTGAGAAATGAGGTTTGGAATCTTTAGGTGCACCAACTGCACGACCTTGGAGATAAAGTCCCTAAAAATTCTGCACAGATAAATTTTTGGATTTTGGTTCTTCTTGGGGCTTAGAATTTCCACTTCCAAAGACTAGTCGTGAATAAATGGTTAGAGATTTTGCAAAAAATCACGATGATTTAATTAGAGAAAATGTTGATGTTGCTAATTGACAATAGACGGTGGTCTTCTTTATAGTTTGCAAGTGGTTTTTGATTTTTAGGTTTCACAATTTGTGTTTTCTTTTATTGATACTCTTTGCATTCTTATAAATTTCTTTGCTTTAGCTTTTCTTTTGTTTTGTTGCATCTTTTGTGAGCTTTCCGCTCTTTTTTCTAGCCCAATTCTATATTTTTGTATACCTAAAACCCATTAATAAATTTCTATATATCAAGAACCCATAATTAGATATAATATGATTTGATTCAAAAATAACCTTTTAAATAACTTAAGAAATTAATTAATTTAGAAAAAAACGGTCAAAGCATGAGATTAAATCTAACCCCTAAAAAAGCTCACCTTAAATAACTCACTGCTTTGAAAAACGTTAACTCTAATCCCTAAAAAAGCTCTCTCTAAACAACTGAAATCACTCACTTAAAAGCTTTCCCAAGTTATTCCTCGTCGAATTATTTTTGGAAAAAAATACTCAAATTATCAACGGAAAGAAACCCAAATACTCATTCACATCTCTAAAATAACTCCGATTAAAAACTTTAATTATCAATCCAGAAAAAAAGTCCGATTATCACCATATGAAACTAATGAGAATTATATTTTACACAAATTAGTAAAAATATAACTTCAATTATCACCAAAATCGGTAAAAAAATTTCTAGTTTTCACATACTGTATTGGTAAAAATTTCAAAGGAAAAAAGTCTACTAATCAGCGTAGGTAATTTTTGTGAAAATTATAATTATCACCGATTTATATTCAAGGTAAAACATAAAAAAATAAAAGAAATTTTAGATTAAGAAAATCACGAAACTAAAATACAGCTCCATGAAAATGAATAACGAATTAAAAAAGTGTAATCTAATACATAATTAAGAGTATACATAATCTAATGAGAAGAAAAATAATAATTAGCGAGAATTACAGGTTGTTCTAGCTAGAAAACAAAATCGTAAGAGAAAAAGAGAAACCAACTCATGAGAGAAGAACCCATGAACTTCCTTTTCTTCCCTTGCTCAGATTTAGTCCTTTAAGGGCTAGATTTGAGCAAAGTTTTCATGTTTTTATTTATTTTTGTTGTTTCTTCGCTATTAGAGCGATTTTTATCTTCGTCATTTGGGCGATTTTATCTACACTTTTATAGTGTTTCTTTCTAACGATTTTGTTCGTGTTTGATTTCTTTATAAAAGTACATCGGCGATTCAGCAAGGGAGAAAATCAATTTCTTCTTCATCAGAAAAAATAGATCTTGAGTTCGGGTTAGTTGCACATGAAAAATTTCTGGGCATATCACTCCTCTGTCATAGGAGCATCTCTTTTCTAAGAAGAAAAAAAATCTATCAAAATGGTCGAATTATAGTTTCGTATACCATTCCTTCTCCAATCTCATAGTACAAGATTTGGGTACTATCATGGTAGATCGCTCTTTCTCTTCGCAATTTATTTATGTTTTGTATCTTTTTTTGTATTTTTTTCATGTTATGATGTACTTGTTTCTCTTTAAAAACCATTGTGTAAAAGTTTCTTATAGAATGAAAAAAGGAAAGTGATATCATGGATTTTCCAGAATATCTTTAACTAATTAACCAGCCAAAAGTTAACACGGAGTAACTTAATTGGCGAAAAGTATGGTAATAAATTCATTGACCGGATTTTTTCTTAACATTTATGTTAACAATTCGTAAATAGTATCTTTAACTAATTAAGTAGCCGAAATTTGTGGGAGTAACTTCAATTGGCGAAAAATATGATAACAAATTCATTGACCGTATCTTTTTCTAATATATTTAGGTTTCACCTATTTATCACCCACACTTCACCTAAATACCACTCCTAGTAAAAAGAACTCGCACTTTATAACCTTTTTCAATGCAGGTATTAAAGACCCATTTTAAAAACTACTCTTCCGTAACTTTTCCAATTAACCATAAACACTAGACACACTGCCGCTTGGTCGTACCTAGATTGAATGATTCAATCTAATGTACTTGGACGGACCGAGCCAAAGGCTAGCAATCCCATGAAATGTGCGTAGATACGAAGTCAAGTATTGTGAGACACGTCAGGTGGGATACATCTTGTTCCCCAGACATCAAGATCTCCGCTTCTCTGTACATCTACGACGATACGGGGACTTACATTGGCCAGCCCAACACAATCTTCATCTACGGAACCAAGCAAGTCAGATCGGATACCGTTGATGGCCGGGACGAAACAGCGGCTCGATGGATTAAGCCTGGGCGGCTGTCCCGAACTGGACATCACCGGTCGGGCGGGATGTACGGGGTAGGGGTGTCATCGGGGAAGCGGACTAAAGCGGAGTATAAAAAAACGAAAAGGAAAGCCGAACTATCGGCATCGAGAAAGGTCGAGCGAAGAGTGTTCCCCTTGGCAACAAGGACGCTAAGACGGTCTGGCCACGCCGGCGGGACATCAAATGTCTGCAGCACTCACGGTCTAAACGGTGCGATTAGCTCACGCCCAAAACCACCCAACCCGAACAAAGGGAATAAAGGGTCATTTTCACTAGGATAGATGAACCAAATGTATACATCACTATGATGTGATCACCAACTTAAATCTGATTTTACCTTCACCAACAATTTAGTTTTTTATTTAGAGAAGGTTAGATAACATAAGTTTGATTGTTATGAGAATCAACATTCACGGAATATAGATCTTGATAAATAACCCATTCGTTCTATAGTTGATTAATCATACGAAAAGAGTTCAAAGATACCTAATCCGATTTTTGATTTGAGTGGATCAAATGTTAACAAAGATATAAGTTGAATTCAAAAATTGTTGCTAGTATGCCACTGTTTGGAATCATTTTTGTATGAGACTTTGCTCAATTTTAAGACGAACAATTGGAACTTTCGTTTTTTAAACATCCCATTTATAACTGATAAGAGAAGCGGCGGTGCTGCTGATTTCATCAGCTGTGAGACTTGGGAAGTGATGTTTAGAGCTTAGTCTAAAGCAAGAAGATAGCGAGGTTAGGTTATGGTTACCTGGACTAATTGGGTTCATAATTAAAAGGAAACTAAGTAGTGGGTGGCATTTAGGAAAACCATAGGTGGTGAATAGGTAAAACCTATATTTATGCCAACAATTCCTAACTAATTAAAGATTAAATTAGTCTAATCCTTAAACATTAAATCTAATCTAAATTGTTGTTCTTAGCCGTTGATCTTACAAATTTGGCTACATATATATATCCCATTTTAATGATGAGTTTATGGAAGAGAGAGGAACCAAATTTGAGTTCCTCAAAAATTTCCACATTTTAATATATCCTCTTTGACCAATCAAGAAAAAAAAAACTGCAGGAACTTGCATTTATTTTAAGGGAACAAACTGATGATATTACCCAAAACCACCTTTGAAGCTTTTGAAAATTCCGAACTAGAGCGTACTTTGCTAATTCTCTTTTAAAATAGAGTATCATTTCGTATCCATTCCAAGGCTTCTTACGAAATTTTCATTGTTACTTCCCTTTCTAGCAATTTAAATGACAATTTTAGCAACACCTACTTTCATGCTCTCATGCCGAGGTGGTTATGGTACTTGGTAAGTTTTTTTTTCGCAAGGCAAAGGTTACGATGGTTTATTGATAAGTAAAAAGAGTATTACAAAGATTAAAGTACCCCAAATATATTTTATATTCAATTACACTTTTCTTTCTAAGATAACCTTCCGGTGGGTAATAAGTTGACTGAATTGTATAAATCTAAACCAGTTTGAGGTCGAAACCCATAAGAAAATCGGGCTTTTGATCTCAAATGTGCGTACTGGTGCAGTTGTTGGTGGGCCTGATGCTCACGAATAACTTTGCTGATCAACGAACCAGCAAACAGAGCCACATTAAAAAATGCTCCTCTTCTGGAAGTATAAGCTAGATTGATTAGAGGACGCCAAGGGTATATTCAGGGTATAGTGGCGGTTCCAACCCCTAAACCGGACGCCACCATGCCACAGGACCAAAATATGCGCAAGTTCAGAAGGCAAAAGCAACTCCAATCCTAGTTATCCTTTTGACATTTCTATCGATTTGTAGGTCGAGAGTTTAATCTTACTGGAAACTTAGGGAAAACTGGCCAACTGCCATTATTAGCTTTCTCTTCTATGACAGGCCTGCTAGGTTTTCATAAGGATATAAAATATCACAATCATATTGGTAAACCATAAATCTGCATCAACTTGGTCGTTTGGCAGAGTAGCAGTCTTCAGATCCAAGTTGCATCGAGGGGGAATGATGAAATCAAAGGTCAGAAGATCTTCGGTCAATGTTTTCCACAAGAAAAACTGTACTGTTGGTGGACATGGTAGTGTCCATGAGAATTTAGTTGGAGGTAGATGGGTTCGATGCAGTTGATTGGAGTTGCTAATCAGGCCTTTGTATCTTGTTCTTGCGGTGAATCGTCCGAGTGACATCCATCTTCTCCTTTTTCTTTCGACTTGTTTCATAACTTAAAATGTGTTTTTAGCTTTGATCGAGTCTTGATGTAGAGTCCAACCTCTGTCCTTCGAAGGATTAGTGCTAAAAGTACTATGACAAGGCTACTAAAACTTAAGTACAGATACAAAAGGAATTACAGACTTAACTTATACTAAGCTACTAATGAAAGTTGAGTTCAAGAGCTCAACTACTAACTGAACTAGGATTCTAAAAAACACCACACTGGGAACTGTAAACAGAGAACACAAGTACAAACTTAATAAAAAAGCAGTAAAAGACTAAAGCGGAAATTCAGGTGAAAGTTGGTAATTCCACCGGCATGTAGAGATCACATATAGTTTGTCGCTTGATGTTGTGATAATAGGAACTTAATAATCTGCTTGAATTTCTTGGATTCCCTTGTTCTGATGGTACTCTTGTGAGATAAAGTTTGCTGCTTGTTGTGAGACTGTCCTTAGCTCCCCATCTTTATTAATCATCTAAACTGACCCCTTCCTCAAATGGATGCCAAAAATCTACCCTGTTGCTTTCTTTGAACTCATAGTTACTCATTCACTCTAGGCAGTGTAAGGATCTAATCCACTCTTCACAAGACCTCAAACAAAATCAGAGAGGTCTCAACACTACAATAGAAATATCAACAACCTGGAAAGTGCTAAATCTTTCCAAACACAACTCGAGCCAAAATACAGAGTTTTAATCAAAACAAGATGGAATGGATAAACAAAAAAAACCATCTTAACCCATTAAAAACCAAGGCACAAAAGAAATAAAAAAACATATTGATTATGCGAGAGAAGCCTTCCAAAACAACTAAAAATAAACATGGGTTCTCAGCGAAAAAAACCCATCAGGCAAAAACTAGAGATACCTAAAAACACAATCAAAAGGGGATTTATTTATTTTTGAAGAACTGAGGTCTGAAGCAAAGAGGGTTTATGAAAAAGGATGAGCGAAAAAAGAAAAGCACGGTTGATAATAAATCAGATAGTACAAAAACCGAACCAAGGGAACAATATAAGACTTCAGCAATAGATGGGAAAGGATAAGATTTGAAATGGGTTTATGATGGGTAAAATAGATGAATATATGAGCGCAGATAAAGATCTTATGACATAGATGAGTTCAAACCAGAAGAGGTTACCTGTCGAATCTCCAAAAGATGAGGAACATTAAAGTGAAATCAAACACTTCAGAAGAGGTTACCTGTCGAATCTGAGAAGAACAACACCGAAGGAAAATTCCATTGAAGCTTCGATGAATAACAGATAAACCAGCAGCCAATTCAAAGGTTAGAAAAGAGATCCCATGAAATTAAGATGGGTATCACAACTAGTTAGCAGACAAAATCTATATGCATTCAGATGACCGGTGGAATTGAAAAGCTAGCCCCGAGAAGGAACATGGTGGATGTTAGGGTTTTAAAAAAGCTAGCAGAAAAACCCGATTGGGATGGGAAAGCGACTCTCATTGGTCCTCTTCCCTTCTTATGTCCTAGTCCTCACTAAGAGCATCTCCTATGATGCCATGGATGGAGGTCATAAAAAACAATGCCATCTAATATTTAAGATTTTTCCATGGAAATTTCATTTTCAATGCAAAAGTTAAGGTTTTTGGGAAACTGACATGATTATATGAGGATGGAAGAGAATATATAAATACCGACCTTCTCTATAATCTTGGGTCTAAATCCACATCATCCATTTATCTATATATTAATTTAAAAATTGTTCAATAAAACCTTGATGATTGAAGATGATTTTTGTGTTGAAAGTTCTTAATTTTTTAATAAAGTGCCACACCTCGGTTTTATGGTTTAAGAAAATGCCACCATTTTTTTCTAAATATATAGAATGCCACAATTGCTATAACTTCCGTCAGGTCCCACCTTTATTAGTCAATTTTATTAGAACCAGTCAATATTTCATTTTAAAAGATGAAAAATTGATTAAATTTACTTTATTACCCTCACCGACATATAAACCTAAAGCCAGGTTGTCACCGTAGCCCTTCTTCTTCTCCGAGCCTTTTCAATGAAAGGTAGGGTTAGGGTTATGGTGATGGTTCTGGTGTAGATTGGGTGGTGGACTGTGAAGAGGATGCAGATGGAGATTCAATCACATCTTTCACTGTTGAGGAAGCAAAGGAAGATTTTTTAAATCGGTAGTGAAATTGGGATCTCATCATTGGATTTCAAAGAAGGTTCATAGCTGATTGAATTTATGTGAAAAGATGATTGAATGGGGTTTGTCTTGATCCATGGCTTCATACTGACAAGATGGGTTAAGGTTGATTGAATTCGAGTATCGCAGAAGGATACATGAAAAATAAAAATGGAAGAGACGATGTTGCTGCCATGATACAATTGGAGATTAATGGCCGAGATATTGGTGCAATTCAAGTATGCAAAGCTTCTGCAAGAATGGGTTGAGTTAATTTTGAAGTTTGGCAGCAAACTAGGCATGAATTTTGTGCGAGAAGTTGAACATGGAAATTAGGATTACATTTAGAATTCGTGATGATGCTGTATATGTTGAAGATTTGGGTTTCTCTCAAAATTCAGAGACAATGAAGTTGGGTTTGTGGTGCTGCCGTAGAAAATGACCCGTGGTAGTGGTGGATGGAAGAGAAACGATGGTTTGAATGGCTTGTTGCAGTTCTTCTTTTTTTTTTCTAATCGACAATGGATGTTGCGAATTCGTTTGATGATGGAGTACCAATAGTTTGTTGTTCTTGATTTAGGTAACTCGGTAGTAACTCACTAAGGTGACTCGATTCAACTCAGCTATAGTAAGATGATTTGAGGGTGAAAATGTCTTTTACTAGGCTAAATAACTACCACATATACACTAACAGATGCTAAACGTTTTCTCAAAATAACGGGACGGAAAAGGTCAAACTAGTGGTATTAAATTAATTTTGAAAAAAACAGTGACACTTTCTTGAACATGAAATTGGAAGTGTGGCACTTTATTAAAATCCCCTTAATTTTATTTATTTTATCCATATTAATTTTGTTTATCTTGCTAACAAGATGTACTTCAATTGAAAGCGTTAAGATTTATGAATCTTTATAAGTCAAGTTATCATTCTCGCTTAAATCTTAATTTTCTTCAGGTAAAGTAAACTTCATGTACGTTCACGCAAATTCGTCACAAGCTACACTTTGTCTTGGAAGTTATTTAATAGAGCATTCACCAAAACATAACTACCCACTAGCATTCGGATAAGCGGAACCCTTGCACTATAAGTCAGGAACTTTTAGGCTTGATGTTGTACTTGCATATCTTCTTCTTGGCACACTTGATCAAGATATTTGCAGAATCAATACCTAGAAACAATGAAAAAAAATATTCAATTTTTGAGTTCTCACATTAACTTCTGGCTTACTTACTTGAAGATGGGAGAAGGAACACTGACCTGCGAGGTATGCACCATGAACATAACCAGTATAATGCTCGCTTGTATGTTCTCCCGTGAAATAAACTCTACCGACGGGTGCCTTTAATTCATAAACAACCACACATAAAGAAAATCTTCATTGCAAAATAATAGTAAAAAGATTTGATTATAAATTTATAACTTTAACTGAAGTGTACGCTAGCTACATATCCTAATCTGATCATATTCGTGTTGATCAACTCCAATAGGCCAGTTGGAAAACGTTCCTTTGTAAAACCTATCGGACCACCATTTGGGAACGAGTATGTCCGTGGCATCAGGGATGTTTTTCCCAAACATGTTTCTTAGGACATCCATTATTTCGGCCAGGGTCTCTGAATCTGGTTGTTGCTCTACGCGTCTAGACTCGTCATCTGTTACTGTTACTAAGAGGCAATTAGCTCCAGGGTACTCATTTTCTAGTTGCTGCAATCCACACAATATATTAAAAAGACATGATTATAAATTATTTTTAATGAAGCTAGTTAATTAATAGCTTGTCCGTCTGGTTGAACCAACGAATTTACCTGCCAGACGGTATAATAACCTCGTTTTTCATTAGCGTGGATAAAAAATTCCGTGTGATTACCCGTAGGCCAAAATTTATAAGGAAAATTGAGGAAGATCTTGGTGTAGATGGACATGTCAAACTGATATATGGCCAATAATTTCCATGCCTGCAACAAATGAAAAGTACTTTTAGTCATGAGTATTGGCTTATTTTAGTGGGGAACATACATAATATCACAAAAATGACAAGCTGGCCAACCGGTAGATCAGGCACAAAGTCAATAAGATTTGTCTGCAGAACACCAATACTAGCAGAAACCATTACATATTTAGCTTTATACACTGATCCATCTTCAGTCTTAACCACGACACCGCTTTTCGAATATTGTATCTTCGTCACAGCCTGTTAATATATAGCGGTATATTATTGAACAGTGGTGAGAATATTGAGCGCTGACAAACAAATAATCAGTCATTTAATATAGATTACCTTATTCAGCACAAGTCGAGGATCAGTGATATCTCCAGCCTTATCAGTAGTTAGGAATTGGTTAGCAACGTAATGAACAACACTCTCATAACCCCTTGAATCTGCAACAAAGTAATAATCTTCGCCGAAATCGGTAAATGTTTGCAAGGGCTCTGTGTTCTGCAAACTAGTTACTCGTGGTGGCTCACCAAACTCGTAATCATAAGTGTAGTAGTCGATTGCCATTTCAATCGGTGTTGATGGGACACTACAAAATTTTAGTCACAGTTATTACTTTTCATTTTTTTCTTTCTGTGTGTGTGTAAGAGAAAGTATATAATAATTAGTTTCTTAACTGGTTTTTAAGTTGTTGGGATGCCAGGATTGACATATCTGTTTGTTTTCGTCTAGACAAAGAAACCGATAAGTTTTGGCTGAATGTAGAGAGTTCATCTGCTGAATCGTACGCTTGTTGAGCTACGGATTCTTCATAAACCAAACAGATATGTCTAGACAAAGAAACCGATAAGTTTTGGCTGAATGTAGAGAGTTCATCTGCTGAATCGTACGCTTGTTGAGCTACGGATTCTTCATAAACCCCTCCCCTGATTATAAACATAGTAATATATACATAAGTACATTACACACTGTTGGACTAATGAAATGTTGTTCATAACGATCGGTTGACAAGATATTCATATATTTGTTTGTAAGTATGATTGGCAAGGTGGTCAAAATCAGAGTAGTAGGTTTTCAGGCCAATCTTATTCACCATGGTCCAAATGGGATTGACTTGATCTCCCTTAACCCCTTCAACCCAGTTTGCACCCAACTCTACGGATGAACCTGCAAAGTTGGTCTTTTTGATACGACCGCCAACTCTATTAGTTGCTTCAAGTATCAAAATGTTCTTTATTGCTGCATCCGGTAACGTCTTTGCTGCGAATATCCCTAAAAACAAACATCAAGAAAATTTAATCAGAGAGAGATACGTGTATATATATATATATATCTAGTGCATGTAATTTTTCATGATAATCACGACTATATTAATGGCAACCACAAGATGAAACTTAGCTTATATAAAGACAATATGATCAACCACAACTTTGGTGATCATATATATATATAAAACTATGAATTCCTTTTCCTAGTCCTATTACCTTATTACATGTCTTTCCTTTTCTTAGAACTAGATGACTTCTAATTCCCTTAGGATTACATCAATTTCCTAATCTTGTCCTAACCAGCTTGTTAGTGACTTCTATGTTGAAGTTAATCCAACATTCTCCCCGTTAAGCTTCAAGCTTACCCGTGACATATCTTGTACTCCAATCAGTTGTCTCATTTCTTCAAACTTGATCCGAGCTAATGCCTTTGTCAATATATCTGCTTTCTGCTCAATTCCTGGTATGTGTTCAACGTTGATGATCTCCTTCTCGATACATTCTCGTATGAAATGATACCTTTTGTGAATGTGTTTCGTCTTCCCATGAAACACTGGATTTTTAGTGAGTGCAATTGCATACTTATTATCAATCTTGATGAGAACTTTTCCAGGTTCTCTTCCTTTGATTTCACCCAACAGTTCTTGAAGCCATATTGATTGTTTAGCTGCTTCTGTTGCAGCCATAAACTCAGCTTCACAGGATGAGAGGACTACAATGTCTTTCTTCTGTGAACACCATGTAATAGGTGCTTCACCTAGATAAAATATATGACCAGTTGTACCTTTTCCATCATCTTGGTCAATATTATGACTGTTGTCACTATACCCAACAATTCCTTTTGATCCTCCTCGACCATACTTCAATCCACAGCTGATTGTTCCTCTTAGATATCTTAATATCTGCTTTATTACATCACCATGAGACTTGCGTGGACTCTGCATATAGCGGCTTGGTACTCCCACAGAGAAAGCCAAATCTGGTCTTGTGTGTAATAAGTATCTAAGGCATCCAACATTTCTTCTATAACTTGTTGGATCAATCTCTGCTTCTTCTTGTGCCTTTGAAACTTTAAGTCCAAACTCCATTGATATCTTAGCTGGATTACAAGTTTCAAGTCCTGCTTCTTTCAGAATTCTCCTTGCATAAGCTTCTTGTTTAATCTGAATCCCATCTACTCCTTGATGGACTTCTATGCCAAGGTAATATGTGAGTTTTCCGAGGTCTGACATCTCAAACTTTGATGACATTTCTCTCTTGAACTCATTGATCACCTTAAGGGAGTTGCCAGTCAAAAATAGATCATCTACATAGACTGCAATCACAAGAAGCGTTCCCTTTTCTTCTCTTCTGTATACTGATGTTTCTTTAGAGCACTTAACAAATCTGATTTCTGTTAAGATTTGATCTAACTTTGTATTCCAGGCTCGAGGAGCTTGTCTTAGACCATATAGAGCTTTTGATAACTTATAAACCTTATGCTCTTGTCCTTTTACTTCAAAACCTTCTAGTTGTTCAACATACACGTCTTCTCGCAATTCACCATGTAAGAATGCTGTCTTAACGTCTAAGTGGTGAATTTCCCATGAGTTTAATGTTGCTTCTGCTATTAAGAGACGAATTGTCTCTAGTCTAGCAACTGGTGCGAAAACTTCATTAAAGGCAATGCAGGTACCTAATTATCTATGGGGAGAAGCTATACGACACTCCACATACCTAATAAACAGGATACCTACGAAAGCTCTGATACCAATTAATGGCAACTGCAAGATGAAACTTAGCTTATATAAAGACAACTCTCTTTATTGATGTTTAGAAAATCTCTCAAAACTAAATACAAGCTCTAATCTTGCTCATATAATCAACCACAACTTTGATGATCATATATATATTGAAATATGAATTCCTTTTCTTAGTCCTATTACCTTATTACATGTCTTTCCTTTTCTTAGAACTAGATGACTTCTAATTACCTTAGGATTACATCAATTTCCTAATCTTGTCCTAACCAGTTTATTAGTGACTTCTATGTTGAAGTTAGTCCAACATATATATGTGTGTGTTGCTCACCGGACATGCCAGCTCCAACCACGATGACAGTCGGAGTAGGCTCTTGAGCAGCCGCCATAGTTCGTGGAAAATCACCCAAGAATGTTACAAGAACTATGAAGATAACTGAAACCACCGGTATTCTTTCCGTACCCATGACTAGCTAATACTTTTGCTCTCTATATTAAACTAGATTACTAGCTAGTTTTGTCTACAAAACATACTGGTAATGAACTCTATATTTATAAGGTTTCTGGTAACCCCGATACCTCATCACTAGTCACCTACTACTTCAAATTAATCCATTGATACAGTCATATTATTCTTAGTTCGTTAA
Source organism: Papaver somniferum (assembly GCF_003573695.1). Taxonomy (NCBI): domain Eukaryota; kingdom Viridiplantae; phylum Streptophyta; class Magnoliopsida; order Ranunculales; family Papaveraceae; genus Papaver; species Papaver somniferum. The sequence goes on along the minus strand of NC_039365.1, from coordinate 4,572,518 downwards.
CTTAAGCTGCTTGACGGTTTATTCTAATAGGAACTATGTGCATACCAGGCTTTTTAGGTAGTTTCTTTTTAGGTAGTTTTTGCAGGGGCAGGTTTGTGGGGAGTTTGTGACTTGAGGGTGCGGTTTTAAAATTGTTTGAAAGGGAGGTACGTCCAGAATTTTTGATTTTTTATTGAGAAATGACAAGCAAATCAAAATGATGGGGACTAAACCAAAACGGCAGAAGAAAGGGAGTAGAGAAAAAAGTAAATAGAAAAGCAAAACATGATACAATTATCCAAAACGATAACATAAGTACGATATATCTGCCACTCCCACAAAACAACAACGAGCAATTCAAAAACCAAAGTAACTCCGAAAACTCAGCAGAGACTGAATTATTTACACACAAGGAGAAGGCCCTCAACAAGTTACAACGCCTTTGCACTAATAAGGCACCTAGATCCAAAAGCAATTTACAACGAACGCTGGAGTAAAAAACTTGAATATATATACACCTCTTCTTTTTATTTATTTTTAACTACTAATCAGATTTGGAATCTCCAAAAACACATGGTAAATTCAATCTTATCGATGTATCATGCTCTTACCGGTGAAATTTATTATTTTTAATTTCACGTTTTATCTTGATAAAAATTCAATTAATAATTTATTAGATTTGTTTTAAAAATTTATTAAATTATTAAAAAGAAGAAAATTTTAAGCAAATGTACAATTGTAAGGGAACATCAGAAAAGAATCTAGCTAGCCTAGATCTGGTACGATCGATGACTACGGTCTACCTACCTCAAAAGTACAATTATAGAGAGCAAATCAGAAAAGAATATAGCTCTCTCATCTCAACTCTAGTCTTATCTGATCTAACACTATTTCTAAAGGGCTCTCCTTTTTGACCCGGGAGAGGACAGTCGACTTCCTTTGTGTATTAATTATCTAGATTCTAGACAGCATTGCCTTTACAAACTCCGAAACTCGCACGGCATCAGTTGTTAGTTGTTTTCATGTGGCCTTTCTAATTTGTCACACTTCAACTCAATTTTAAGGTAATTGTCATGGGTGGGCATATATAGTACCCTGGTAATAACTCTGCACGCCTGACTATATGTGATTGGGAAGAAGTCCATTAGCAGGTCCGGTTGTTTCCCATGATTCGGGATCTAAAACTGATTTGGCTCACGTTACCCTAGAGTAGTGCTACAATGATTGGGAGAATCTATCGGGGATTGTCCCGTGTCTCACATAAAAGGAAAGCCACGGGCCCTACAGGGAGAAAATAGGGGGCGGGTATTTTGTGTGAGACGCGGAGAATTCCCGGTAAATTTTCCCGGTCAATCCAGTATTATTGTTTGTTTTTGTATTTTTTTCTTTTTTTTATGTCGGACTCGAAGTCTGACTAGACTTATACACTGACTCAGAGATATTTATTTACACTTTTTACATCTTGTTCGGTACATATCTAGATTATAAAGTCAAATATCATTGTATTCCACATATAATGATATTTGACTCCGTCCTAATTTACTTGTCAAAATAGGATTTTGTAAGAACTTGAAACAAATTCAAATTATTTCCACATACACCATCAATCTTTCAAATCACTTGTTTAATATACAAGTTTTTGTATCCTAGTTTTTATTTTTTTCTTGATAATTAGATAATTTTAGTGGGAAATATAGTAATTTTTTGGTACATTTTTGTTAAAAAAAACACAATTTTAGCAAGTAAACTAGGACGGAGGAAGTATTATTTAACAAATTTACAGTTAAAGGTAAGAAATTGGATTGAGATGATTTAATTGAGTGAGAAAGATAAATTGAGCAATAGCCGAGCTGTACACCTTAAATATCATTATGATCAACAATACGAGGGGCCATAATGACCAGTTAATTCGACACCATTCAAATCCTTTAATCTTAAAAACTGGTCGCCGTTGGCATGTCTCTTTTTCCTGGTAGTTATTATACCCAGTTGATGACGCCATGATAGCCTCACTGGTTTTCATGTTTAGTTTTTTTTTTTTTTTTTTTTTTTTTTTTGATGATTTTGATTCCCTTATGATGATTTTGATTCCCTTAAGCCGGCAGGATAAGACACTTTAAAATCCAAATTGTTGAAAAGAAGGAGCCGGCCATGTAGATTATTAATCTTGGAAGTCAGAAGAATTCATGTCATTGTTGGTAGGTCGGTCAGTCTAGGTCTAAATTAGGAAATCTAGTTGGTTTAGGAAATCAAGTAGTTATCTCCTAAGTATAGCAATTTAAGAGGTTTGCCTCTTAGAGTTTAGTTAGGGAACCCTATATTTGTAGGAAAAGTAAAATTCTTGTTAAGGAATGTGTCCACTCCTATTGATATGTATAAATAACCATAGAGAGAACTAGAGAAAACACACCAGAACTAAAAGATTCTCTTCTTAGGCTTTTTATATTTCTCCCTATATACGGTGATATATAAAATTTCTTATTCCTCCCGACGATTCAACCTCGTCAAATACTTGTTCTTCTTGTGTGTGTGTGTGATTGTGTTCTTGGCGATACAGAGTAACCTTTGCGGAAGTGCAAACCTAACGCTTCCGCATGCTTTAGAGTAACAATTGGTATCAGAGCAAGGAGCCGCTCTTGGATACGGGTACTCAGATTGAAGTTAAAGTAAAGATATTTTTCAGAAGATTTTCTTGAGGTAGTACTAATCTCAAAGGTTCTATTTTTATCTATATTTGGTTCTTTGTGAACAATGGTTTATCTGGAAAAACCAGTTGATCCGACAGTTGAACATCCGGAGTCCACAAGTAAAGATAAAGAATTAAAAGAAAAAATACTTTATTCACATAGATCACAACTCAAGGTACAAAAGTTTACGGGAACCAATAAATTTGGTTTATGAAGAACAAACGTAATTGTTCTTGATCATCTTGACCTAGAATAAGCTCTAGGAGGTCTTCTAGCGGATATGACTGACAAGTAGTGGAACAAGATGAATAAATTATGTCTTGGTTCTATTCATGGGTGTTTAGCGACGGCAGTAAGAGTCAATTATCAGCACGAGACTTTAGCTAAGGATATGTGGGAAGAACTATAGAAGGAATATCATGCGAAGAACATGGCCAATAAGATACATCTTAAGAGGAATTTGTATTGTTATAACATGAACAAGGGTGCCTCTCTAACTGAGCACCTAGATTCATATAATAAATTTCTTTTTTAGTTGGTTAACTACGATGAGACAATCAACGACGAGGAACAAGCTTTGTGTTTGATAAACTCTCTTCCTGAAAGGTATGAACCTGTGATTAAAACTTTAATGCATGGAAAGGATAAGATGGCATACGCTAAGGTCACTATAACATTGCGTAGTGAGGAGTTCAAGAACATGGATCGTGAAGACCTTGCAAGTGAAGTTAACAATGATTTTCTTCTTGCAAGAGGTTGGTCAACAGATATGAGAAAGAAGACTGGTGATCATGGTAAAAGTAGAGGACGTTTTAAGGGTAGAACACGTCTACGTAAAGATGAGTGTGCTTAGTGCCATGAATTCAGTCATTAGGCTAAGGATTATACCAAGCGTAAGGCGAGAGAATGAGACAACAGTAATATTGAGGCGAACAAGTAAATAAGATGATACTTCTGATTTCTCGCTGACTGTGACACCGTCAACTTGTGCTAGTACAGATGGTAAATGGGTATTAAATACTGGAGCAACGTATCATATATTCCCATATCGGGACTCGTTATCAAGTTTTGAAGAGCTTGATGGAGAAGTACGCATGAAAAACAATCATACCTTCAGGGTGATAGGGATTGGTAGTGTTCATATCAAGATACACGATGGTATGGTTAATGAGCTGAAGGAGGTAAGATTTGTACCTGCCATAAAGAAGAATCTGATTTCACTTTGAACTTTAGAAGCTAAGGGCTACCAATTGTTCGTAGATAATAATGTTCTAAAGGTAATCTCTAGATATATGGTAATCATGAAGGGGACACGTCATCATAAATTCTTGTACTACTTGAATAGAAGTACAACTACGGGGGGATATGTGGATTTCCGAAAACATCGAAAGCGCCGCTACTGAGACAACGAAGCAATGGCATATGAGACTTGCACATCCTGGTGATAATTCTTCGCACGGTTTGATTCAAAAAGACTTGTTGAAAGGTGCTATTTCCTGCAAGTTAGCATTTTGTCAACATTGTGTAAAGGGAAAGAAATCTAAAACAAGCTTTGGCACAGCAATCCACAATACAAGTGAAGTTCTTGACTATGTTCACTTATGTTTGGGGTCCTTTCAAGAATGCATCGTTGGGAGGGAAAAATTGGTTTGTGTCGTTCATTAATGACTATTCTAGGCGTAAGGATGAAGTTCTAGAAGTCTTTGTGAGGTGGAAAAAAGCAACTGAGACTCAAACTGTTAAAGCACTTCTCGGACGAACTCGTAAGCATTGTTATCTCAAGCTTGTTTTTCAAGTTTAGTTTCCAAAACTATAAGTCTTGATTTCTAGTGTAATTTTAGCTATGTCTCAGATTTGGATAGAATGTGTAGTTGAGATTTAGACTTCACAACGTTCATCGATTGAAGAACTACTAAGGGGAGATTGTGGAATTTCATCAACAAAAGGTATGTGGAGACTTAAACTCATTTATCACTCATAAATATATTTATATTCTATCTCACATTGCGACAAAAGTCATATACTTATATAGAATTTACTTTATACACAATTTGATATTTCGAGCTGAGTTTAACTCCCTTGCATATTTCTCGAAATATATGTGTTGGTAAGCTTTCTCTTTAACCAAGTTCATCTTTTATTCTTGATGAAAGTCAAAAGATGATCATGTGAAAATCGCCTGGTAACATCTTACATGATTTGTGTGAGACGGTCATTTGATATAGACTCGGAATGTTTCGTATTGATCAATTGATTACTTGAAAATTGCTTTGAAGCTAATAGTTTGTGTGAGACAGATATTCTCGTCTCCTAAGAATGTTTCAATGATTAAAATGAGAGTTTAGAACAACTAAGCATTGATTGGATATAGAAAAGTATGCGTACTTTTATGCTAACTGTTGTAGATATATTCCAAGTCCGGGAATTAAGTATGCATACCTGTATGCGTACTGATTCAACAGTTGAAGTCCAGGAACCATAGTATGCATACCCGTATGCGTACTGATTCAACTGAGTTCGGTCGTGACTGATAGTATGCGTACCCGTCTGCAAACTGGCGAACAGACCAGGTCTGGGAACTCTAGGTATGCGTACCAGTTTGTATACCTGAGTGGGTTAAGTTCTAAAATCAGTTTTTCGTGAACAAATACATTTATATAATAAGGAATTCAATATTTGCAAACCATGGCTATAATGTTCATGAATTGATTTGAGTGAATAAAAATCGATTTTGCTTAATTGTGTCTTGTATACTTCTATGAGAATATAAACAATTGAACAACTCTATAAATAGTTTCATTTGAGTCATTTAAACTAGTTTTGATTAAGATAAACAAGGTTGATATGAAAATGTTCATATGGATAACTTCGGTTAACTAATGTTGAACCAACTAAGTGTACACGTTTAGGTACGGTTATCCATATCTAAATATAGTTACATTTTATTTGTGTGTAACAAGCTAAGACAATCTAACAGTTGAAAGATATTATCTTGAATCTAATCAGGTTTTCATCTAATGATGAAAATTCAATGCTTTGTGACCAAGGTAACATTGGTTGCAAACCCCTATTTGAAGACTATATAAGGGAGAACTCTATCAACCGGGAAACCTAGTCCCCACACCTCCTGTGTGATACTAGTTGCGACTAGAATCGATTCCCCTTTAACCTAGGTTTTTTTAAAACCATTATAGGTTAACTAATTAAAGACTGTATTGGTATTCTGAAGACAGACCCAACAATTTTCTATGTAGTTGCGTGTTCTGATCTTACTTTGTTCTATCGTATCGAGTACTATCTTCTCTAAAATTTTCTCGAGATTCGATCTCTGATAGGTAAGATGAAAAGTAATCACAAAGCTCTTAGTCTCATTCTTTGTTATTCCAAAATATCTTGTTCCACTACTATACAGTTCAGATTATTGTTACTAGGCTGTTCTTCGGAAATATAAGTACGGTGTATCAATTGGTTCCTGTTCACCTTGATTTATCAAAAGACGGAACAAAAACTCGTAGGTATTTCTATGGGAGACATATTTATCTATTCAATAGACTTTTTTGTGAGAGACAGATTTGTTTATCAATTCTTCGACTTTGGGTCGTAGAAAATATTAGTTGTGGGTGAGATCATCTAAGGGAATCAAGTGCGTAGAGTCCCGCTGGGATTCAGCAGCATAAGGAACGCCGATGTACCTTGATCAGTGGGAGATTGGTTAGGTCTGAAATACATTCCAGTTCGAAGTTAACTTGTAGTATGCTAGAGTCTGTAGCGGCTTAATACAGTGTGGTGTTCAAATCTGGACTAGGTCCCGGGGTTTTTCTGCATTTGCGGTTTCCTCGTTGACAAAATTTTTGTTGTTTGTGTTATTTCTTTTCCGCATTATATTTTCTATATAATTGAAATATCACATGTTGTGCGTAGTTCAATCAATTAGATAATCGAACCTTTGTTTGTTGATATAAATTGATTGACACTTGAACATTGGTATTTGGTATCGTTCAAGTTGTTTCTCATAATAATCAGGCTCGCGGATTTCTATTTGTCTGATTTGCTGATTAAATTTAGAAACATAGATATAACTCTTGGATGTATTTTCCTTGATTGAGTTTGACCGTCGAGTTGATTATCTTGGAAATGTATTGGAGTTAATCCATACATATTTCCTAAACGAAATATTGGGTGTGGTTGTTAGACCCCCGCTTTTTCACAAGCTGGCAGAAAGATCAAATTACTACGTTCGGACAATGGTGGAGAGTACAAGAGCGATCTTCTCTTGCAAGTATGTCAGGATGACGGGATAAAGAGGCACTTCATAGTTAAGAACACACCTTAATAGAATGGGGTAGTTGAACGTATGAATCGTACTTTGGTAGAGAAGGTACGATGTATGTTATCTAATTACGGATTAGGTAAGCCGTTTTGGGATGAGGTAGTTACGTATGCGTGCTTCCTCATTAATAGGTTTCCATTAGCTGCATTAAAAGGTAAAAACTCCTATGGAGAAATGGTTTGGTAAGCCAGCCTATGACTATTACTCAATTCATATCTTTGCTTTTCCTGCGTGGTATCATGTTGGTGAAAACAAGCTTGCTATCCGCGTCGTGAAAGGAATCTTTGTGGGTATGAAGAGTGGAGTGAAAGGGTTCAAGATTTGGAACCCAGTTGAGAAGAATATAGTCATGAGTATAAATATCATACTTGATGATATGTCTATGGTAAAGTCTTGGGTTCTCGACAGGTAGAGAAAAGAAGCACCAGTACTAGTATGCCTTTGCAGTAGGTGGAGGTTGATGCAACTCCTCTACTTCCATATAAGTCTGTATCTGTTCAACATACTTCTGATGACATTGGGTATACAATAGAAATATCTACTGAAGTTCCAAATGATAGCAACGATGTTAATGAATAGGTACAAGAATAGGAATAGATACATAAGCTACGGTCACTGAGATCATAGAAACCAGCAAACCAAGAAGACAAACTAGGAAACCTGGTTGGATGGATGATTTTTTATCTTATGCATTACCATTTGTCGAAGATGGTACTCCTACTTCCTATTTAGAAGTTGTATGCAGTGAAGAGTACAAAGAATGTGAAGATGTAATGTAGAACGAGATGAAGTCTCTTGACAAGAGTGGCATATGGATTCTTATGAAGCTTCTGAACGGTAAGAAGGTCATTGGGTGCGAATGGGTATATGCTAAGAAATAAGGATCTCAGGTAAATCAAGTATGCTACAAGGCAAGGTTAGTTGCAAAATGTTATGCCCAAAAAGAATGGATTGACTACAATGAGGTGTTCTCTCTAGTTGTGAAACACTCATCAATCCGAATTTTTTTGGCATCCGTGGCACAATATGAGTTAGACCTAGTTCAACTTTGATGTAAAGAATGCGTTCTTACATGGTGATCTATATGTCTCAGCCGAGCGGGTTCAACGTTGATGGAAAATAATATTATGTATGTTAACTGAAGAAATCGTTGTACGGGCTGAAGCGATCTCCAAGAAAATGGTACAAACAATTTGACCATTTTATGATAGGACAAACATACACAAGAAGTCATTGTGACCATTGTGTATACTTCAACAAGCTACATGATGGGCTTTTATATATTTTCTCTTGTATGTCGATGTTATGATGATTGCATCGAATAACAAAAAATAGATTGATAATTTAAAGCACAAGTTGGCATCTGACTTTGAGATTAAATATCTAGGAGAAGCTAAGAATATTCTTGGAATGGAGATTCCATGTGACAGTGAGAAGGGTAAAGTTTGTTTTTCTCAGAGGGCATATGTGAAGAAGGTGTTACAAAAGTTTGGCGTCTACGAAGGAATTAAATCTGTAAGTACTCCCCTTTCTACCCGTTTTAAGTTAAATACTCTTATGTCTCCAACCACTGAAGAAGAGCGAAGGTATATGGACCAAGCCTCTTATGTTGAGGTTGTTGGTAGCTTGATATATACGATGGTATGTACAAGGACGGACATTTCACATGCAGTTAGTATGGTAAGCCGTTATATGCATTGTCCTGGTAAAGGACATTGGCAAGATGTGAAGTGGATTTTGAGGTATCTTATGGTACAATTGATGTTGTCTTAGAGTTTGTGAAGTATGAAAGTACCAATCAGTTTCGTGTTGGGTATGTGGATTCTGACTATGCTGGTAATTTGGACAAGAGACGTTCAACCACAAAGTATATATTTACCGTAGAAGGAACATCGGTTTGTTGGATATCGATCTTGCAGTCTATTGTGGCTCTTTCAATTACTGAAGCGGAGTATATGGCAGTGACAAAGGCATTTAAAGAGTCTATATGGTTACAAGGTTTGCTATATGACTTAGGAGTTGTGCATGACCAACTGCATGTGCATTGTGATAATCTAAGTGCAATTTATTTGGCTAAGAATCAAGTGCATCACGCCATAATAACCAAACATTTAGACGTGCGATTTCACTTTGTAAGGGAAATTCTTGAAGAAGGAGACATTTTTTTTGTGAAGATCTATACCAAAGAAAATCCAGTTGTTATGTTGGCTAAAGTAGTATCTAGAATCAAGTTTCGACACTGTTTGAAATTATATCCTTCCTGTTTAGTAAGAGTCCTTCTTTAGGGTAGAGGTTCTTAGGAACCTGGTGGAGGCCTTCTAACAAGGTCATTTCAGAGAACTACGGTCATGTTTGATTCCTATTGAGGATACATAGGCAGCCAACAATGATTCAATCGACGTTGGAAAATGGAGGCGATTTTATCTATTGATCGTCTTATGCATGAATGCATGATCCGAGGTTGAGAATTGTTGGTAGGTCGGTCAAGGTCTAGATTAGGAAATCTAGGTTGTTTAGGAAACCTAGTACTTGTGTCCTAAGTATAGCCACTTAAGAGGTTTGTCTCTTAGAGTTAAGTTAGGAAACCCTGTAATTGTAGGAAAAGTAATCCTTGTTTAAGAATGTGTCCAGTTGGTAGCTCAAGGAATGAGACCTAAAAACTACAACCTATGTTTTACCTACAAGTATACAGGGTCTTGATGAAGATAGAATGTAAATAGAGGTTTGTCCACAGGGACTTGGAGGATTTTCTAAAGTTTTCTAAATTTCTAAAGTTATCTGAATTCAAAAGAAGGTACTAAGGTTTTTGATTCCACTACTTGACCCTAGGCTAAGGAAATTATGATGCAATGTATGTCTTGTTCTTTCATGAAAGACTACAATGAGGATTCTACTAACTATCCTAACCAAATTACCCCTAACATCAGTTTTCTTTAATCAGCACAACTAATCACAGGCATTTAGCTCCTCTAGCTAGTTTAGCTTAAGGCAATCTCTCTAGTGGATTGAATTCTTGGCCAAAGACCTAGCTTCACTCCTAGTATCAGCTGTCTTCTAACAGCACAGGTGATCACAAGAAGGTAGCCCAAATGGCTAAGCATTCATCCTAAGGCAATTCAGCTCAATAAAAGAACATACAAATACATTAACATTCCTAGCATATTATCAAGAGCTTCCTCTAAACCCTAGCAAGTGAATTAGAACATGGACATGCTTGTAATCATGATACTAACAGGTATAAACATGCTCCACATTACACAGCATACAATTCACATTCAACCTTTATGCATAAGAGAAATTCAACATGGATGAATTGAAAATGAATTTTGAACTGCAAATATTGCTCACTGGCTAGCCCAGAGATGCCGAATTTCACAACCCCTAACACCCTTTTATATTTACAACAAAAAAAATTCCAAAATCCCCAAATCAGTGAAATTAGGGTTCTGACAAAAAGTGAGATTAAATCACCTAATACATTGAAAACTACTCGAAAACTTTCACCCATGCCCCTAATTAGACGTACACTAACTTTCCCCCAAAAATACTCAATTTATGAAATTAGGGTTTTACAAAAAATCCTTACCTAATCTCTGAAAACGACTGATAGCTCTCACCCATGCTTCCTTCTCATCTGCTGATGTTACCCATGCCTTCGATTTATCCTCTAACCTCACCTATTTCATCAACTCCTAACCTAGGGTTCCTGTGAGATGAAACGATTAGGAGGTGATGTTATAAGTGGCTAGAAAGGTAGGTCTTGGTTGTTAGAAGTGATGATGGCTCGAGTGGTGGTGGTTGAGTGATTTGTGGGTTATGGTGGTGGTGATGGAGACAACGTCGCTGTTGCAGAAGAGGGGAAGAAGGATATGGCTCGATGGGTTTTGGCTAGGGTGTGTTTGTTTTGGGTATATGGTATTTGATTGTTTGGGTGTTGAGCAGACCCATCAAATCTTGATGTTTTGTGAGGGGAATCCGTAGGATGATAGGATGAGGGAAAGATCCAACGATGTGATGTAAATGGATGTGGAATGACCGTTGGATATGGAATACATCAAAATTGACGGTCCAAGATGGAGTTAGGTGTTGTAGTGTTTGACAGGAGCTTCAGACTTCGATGCACGACGGTGAAGCGACCGTAGGATGCTGAGATGATCCAATCTGACGGCTGAAGATGAATGCGGGTATGGATATTGGAAATGGGTTTGGGTGAGGGTTTTGGGCCTTGGGTATGCCAAGCCCATATCTTCTTTAAGAACAATTCTTCCTCTTCAAGCCCACTTCTAGCCTTTTGGTCTTGTGCACAACATTCTTCGCGGCTTCCTTGTGTAATTCCTCTCGGCTTTTCACTACTTTTCTGCTCTTTTCGCTCCGCTATTCATCCAAACTTTATTTATTACCTAAAAATGCAAAATTAATTAATAAAAATATTTATTCTTGAAAACAATGAAAATACAGAATATGTGATAAAATGTAGAATTAATGCACAAAAGATGAGTTAAATGCCAAGAAAAATATATAGAAATATGCACTTTTTAGCACTCATCAAATACCCCCAAACCTCAATTTTACTTGTCCTCAAGTAAAACAAAACTAAGGAAATCCTAACTATACCACTGTCGCTGGTCTCTCGAATGCATTTAGCGTATGCACTAAGCCTTTTGAACCACTAAGTGTCCCTAGTGGACGAGTGAAGTCTCGTGAAGGTTTGCTTAGAACGTACCTACAAAGTTTTAGGACAAAATATAAGCTCAGATTCCATCAAATGTGACATGTGCAAGACAATTTAAGCTCACAGCAAAATGGAGATGTCAATCTAGCTATCAAAGGCACAATCCTAGCACTGATAACAAATAAAGACATGTGATAAGAGTGTAAAGTGTATCTACACATGTTTAAAGAAAGATCGGATGTTATGACTACTAATCACCAAGAGATAGTTTCTCAGGCTAAGAACCGATGTCGAAATCTAGCTAGCTGTCCGGACTTTACGAGAATTGTGAATGAGTTGGAGGTATTTCACAATTACTCGCGTTGTACATCAATGGCTTGCACCCTTCCTTGCTTATTACAATGAAACAACAAAATGACTCTTTACATGACTCTTATTTACTACTCTCTTTTATTTTTGGATAAGAGAGAACTATTTTCTTTACATGACACAAATGGAATTTGAATACTTGATTTTTTTTATTTTTTTTTCTGATTTTTTTTTTTTTTTTGGAACAAGGAAACACTTTTGATACATAAGGAAAAAGAAACAAAAAATTACATGACACTTTGCAAGAGGTATCCCTTTTTGATGCACCCAGTTAAATTCGATGGTTGTTTTTTTTAATGTAACCTCCACCTTCTAACCCAACCAACCAAAGAACAAGCTAGTCAAGTTTCGTTCAGTATTCTAAAGTGATTGGCAACTAAAACTTCCGATAGAACACCTCAAGGATGAGGCTATACATGTATTGGTAGATCGTGCGCGTGCAAGTTTCTTATCACTATGTGAATTGTACTAGAATCAGGGGTGCCTAAATATCTAGACTAAGACTCCTAAAAATTACATATTTGCACAAGAGTCAACATTTCAAGGTAAATGAGCTCCATTTTTATGATTTTTTTTTATAATTTTTTATTTTGATTTTTCATTTTTTTTCAAAAAGAGGGAGGAGTTTTGTTTTCAATTATAGCATGTTATAAGGGTATATACTGATTATCACCCCTAAACCTAAATTAAACAGTGTCCTCAATGTTTAAATAGTGCAAAAGAAAGAACTATACGGAAAAGGAAAAACATAAAATAAAATGGAACGTTCAACCTGGTTTATGTACAAGGGTGGACCAATCAGGACGCATAGACGGGATCCTCCAGATCGGTTGCCTCAATGTCAGGCGGAAGTGGTTCAAGGAACGGTTTCAATCGCTTCCCATTCACTTTGAAAATGTTCTTGTTGGAGACATCTTCAAGTTCCACAGCTCCATGAGGGAATACCGTGCGTACTAGGAACGGGCCGGTCCATCGGGACCGCAATTTTCCTGGAAAAAGATGCAGCCGAGAGTCGTATAACAAAACTTTCTGACCCGGTGTGAATGACTTGCGCAGAATACGCTTATCATGAAACAACTTCATCTTTTGCTTATACAGCTTGGCACTATCATAAGCCTCATTCCTTAATTCTTCTAACTCATTGAGTTGAAGTTTCCGTTGTGCACCCGCCTTGTCAAGAGAAAAGTTAAGTTTCTTGATAGCCAGTAAGCTCGATGTTCTAATTCCACAGGAAGATGACATGGCTTTCCATACACCAGACGATAAGGGGACATGCCAATTGGTGTCTTATAAGCTGTTCTATAGGCCCACAACGCATCATTCAATCTCAATGACCAATCTTTCCTTGACGGGTTGACCGTCTTCTCCAGAATGTGCTTAATTTCCCTATTAGAAACTTCTACTTGTCCGCTTGTCTGAGGGTGGTACGGAGTTGCAACCTTGTGGGTTATGCCATACTTGCGTACTAAAGACTCAAAGTACTTGTTACAGAAATGTGAACCACCGTCACTGATTATAGCTCTAGGGGTACCAAAACGTGAAAATATGTTCTCCTTCAGAAATGAGAGTACCACCTTGTGGTCATTCGTCTTGGTTGCAACAGCTTCAACCCACTTCGAAACGTAATCAACAACAACTAGGATGTATAATTTTCCTTCAGAAATAGGAAATGGACACATAAAGTCAATCCCCCACACGTCAAATAGCTCAATGATAAAAATCGGATTCAACGGCATCATGTTTCTCCTCGAGATACTTCCTAGTTTCTGACAGCGCTCACAAGCAATACAATACTCATGGCAGTCTCTAAACAGCGATGGCCAGTAAAACCCACACTGCATGATCTTTGCAGCGGTATTTTTGGCACTGAAATGCCCTCCACATGCTTGGTCATGACAGAAAGATATCACATCTTTCTGTTCCATGTCGGGTACACATCTCCTAATGATTTGGTCTCGGCAGTACTTAAACAAATATGGGTCGTCCCAAAGGAAATGTTTAACTTCAGCCAAGAACTTGGAGCGGTCTTGTCTCGACCAATGTGAGGGCATTCTACCTGTAGCAAGGTAGTTAACAATGTCGGCAAACCAAGGAAGGTTTGACACAGACATCAATTGTTCATCAGGGAATGATTCTCTAATCAGCTCAGATTCATCAATAGACTCACTAATTAATCGGGACAAGTGATCAGCAACCACATTCTCACAACCTTTCTTATTACGGATTTCGATGTCGAATTCTTGTAATAAGAGTATCCATCGAATAAGGCGAGCTTTAGCATCCTTCTTAGAAAGAAGATACTTCAAAGCCGCATGGTCAGTGTATATGATGATCTTAGATCCTATCAAATAAGATCTAAACTTGTCTAATGCAAATACCACGGAAAGTAAATCCTTCTCGGTAGTCGAATAGTTGAGTTGAGCATCATTAAGAGTTTTACTAGCATAGTATATCACATATGGTAGTCTATCAACACGCTGTCCTAAAACAGCGCCAACGGCATAATCAGAGGCATCACACATGAGTTCGAACGGTAGTTCCCAGTTGGGTGGTTGGACAATAGGAGCTGAGGTGAGGAGAGTTTTGAGTTCTTCCCATGCCTTCACACAAGCAGCATCGAAGTTAAAGACAAATCTTTGACAAGTAGATTACACAAAGGTCTTGAGATTTGGCTAAAGTTTTTGATGAATCGCCGGTAGAACCCAGCGTGACCTAAAAATGATCGAATCCCCTTCACAGAGTGGGGTTGTGGTAAATTTTGAATGAGGTCGACTTTAGCTTTATCTACTTCAATTCCTTTTTCTGAAACGATGTGTCCTAGAACTATGCCGGAGTTTACCATGAAGTGGCATTTTTCCCAGTTTAAAATCAGATTCTTTTGCTTACATCTAGACAACACAAGGACCAGATGGTCCAAACATTCATCAAAAGAGGAACCAAACAAATAGAAATCATCCATAAAGATCTCGAGAAAACTATCTATGGGACTAACTCATTCTTTTCGTTCTGAATTATCTGTGGTTGTACATGAAGGGACTAACTCATTCTTTTCGTTCTGAACTACAGTAATGCCTGACTTCTTAGGCACAACTTGAATGGGACTAACCCATTTACTATCTGAAATCGGATATATGATACCCGCATCAAGTAGCTTCAAGATCTCACTCTTAACAGCGTCTCTCATGTTAGGATTAAGTCTCCTTTGAATTTCCCTAGATGTTTTGGCATTCTCTTCAATATTAATGTGGTGCATGCAAATGGTGGGACTTATCCCTTTGAGATCTGAGATGGTCCATCCTAAGGCTTCTTTCTGCTCCTCAAGTTCTCCTAAAAGCTTGTTTTCCTGTTCTATGTTTAATCGTGAAGAAATGATAACAGGTAAAGTATCAGAAGGACCTAGAAATGCATACTTCAAAGTATCAGGTAATGGTTTCAATTCCTGTTTGGCCTTAGGAGACTCATCCGAAGATATAACAGACTTCTCAGAAAGTGGGAGTTGTTCCACTATAGTCTGCCATTTAGTGATGTCCATTTGAGGTATAGATTCGAGCAAAGATTGGACTTCACCAATGTATTCATCATCATACAACTCCAAGTTAACATCTTCCAAACATGCTTGCAAGGGATCTTTTGACATAATGCCAGTCAATGAATCTTGTATCAAACTCTCAATCATATTGACCTCATGTACATCCTCATCATCAAGATTCACATGCTGTTGACTAACATTAAACACATTCAGCTCTACAGTCATGTTTCCAAAAGACAGCTTCAACACTCCATTACGACAATTGATGATCGCATTAGACGTCGCCAAGAAAGGACGTCCTAAAATGACAGGAATGTGACTATCAGGGTTTTGTACAGGTTGAGTGTCTAAGACAATAAAGTCTACAGGAAAGTAGAACTTATCAACCTTAATCAAAACATCCTCAATTACATCTCGAGGGACTTGACGGATCGGTCCGCCAATTGGAGAATTATGGGTGTTGGCTTCAATTCTCCAAGACCTAACTGCGCATAAACAGAATATGGCAGGAGGTTCACACTTACACCTAGATCTAATAAAGCTTTATTGACCATGTGGTTTCTTATAGTGCAAGAAATTGTTGGACAACCTGGGTCCCTAAACTTAGGTGGAGTTTTGTTCAGAATGATGGAACTCACCTGTTCAGCTAAGAAAGCACGTTTGTGCACATTAATCTTGCGCTTTTGAGTGCACAAGTATTTGAGGAATTTGGCATATGCAGGGATTTGCTTAATTTCCTCAAGAAAAGGAATGTTGATGTTGAATCTTTTGAACAGTTCTAACATCTCATTGTAGTGGGTGCTTATCTGTTGGCGAACTAACCTCTGAGGATATGGAGCAACATGAGCATTAGGAGTTAGAGGGATATTCACAACAGTGGGATTGTCGGCTTTACTAATGTGCTCAGGCTCCTTTTCTAAGTTGGAGGTGTTCTTTGGTGGTGCAGGCAATGATATGTTTGGATCAGATTCATTTGATTGTGGTATGCCTACATTGTTCTCAACAATCTTACCACTTCGGAGAGTGGTGATGGAATGGATTTGATCGGGTGAGGTTTCATTGCAAGATTATGTGCCTGCTTGAAATATCCTCTTTGGATTTTGTTGGGGCTGGCTAGGAAGTTTACCCTTTTCTCTTGTATTCAGTGCAACGCAAATTTGACCCATCTGTAGTTCTAGAGCGGAGACTCGTTGATCAGTTGCTTTCTCATTTTTCATCAGATGTTGGGTCAAATGATTGATACTCTCTTCGATGCTAGACAATTTCTTGTCAGCAGTGTATTGAGGGTACGACTGTTGTTGAGGATTTTCAGGGTATTGATAGCCTTGATTGTTTTGATAGCTTTGAGTGGGTTGAGATGGTCCTCTTTGAATGGGTCCTTTAGACCATGAAAAATTGGGGTGGTTCCTCCATCCTGGGTTGTAGGTCTGTGAATAAGGGTTATGCTCTTGTTTTTGAAACATAGCATGTGCCTGTTCCAGCCTAGATTCTTGGAATGCATGCATTTCCGGACAATCACTGACCTGATGGTCAGAACCGTTACATATATCACAGATAGCCATTTCGACATGTTCACAGAAAGCAGTGGTAGAAGGTTTTACGTTTTTCTGAAGTTCTAACGCTTCTATTCTTCTTGCTAGTGCTGCCATTTTTGCATTTCCCTCAAAATCAGACTCAATTCTATGGACCTTATCTACAGGTGTAGTCTTTCTAGGTTCACGAATGGACTCCCACTGTTGAGTTTTTTCAGCAACTTCAATTAGGAAAGCCCAAGAGTCATCAGCACTTTTATCTATGAAGAATCCATTACACATAGACTCTACAATTGTTCGGGTGGAGACATCTAAACCTTCATACAAAATTTGCACAAGTCTCCATTTTTCAAAACCATGATGGGACACTTAAGCAACAATTCATTGAATCTCTCAAGATATCTAGCTAAGGTTTCACCTTCTAATTGTACAAAGTTGTTCAGACTTTGACGAATTGTCGCAGTCTTGTGATTAGGGAAGAACTTTTTGAAAAACTCTTTTGTGAGGTTGTCCCATGTCCTAATTGACTGTGGATGTAAGGAATACATCCATGACTTGGCCTTTTCCTTCAAATAGAAAAGGAATAGTCTCAATTTTAGGGTTTCGTCAGACATCTGAGTGAAACGTATAGTTCCACAAATATCCTCGAATTCTCTTACGTGATGGTAAGGGTTTTCGTTTTCAATTCCTCTAAACACGGGAAGCATTTGTATTGTGCTCGATTTTAGCTCATAATGACCAGTAGCTTCTGGTAAAACAATGCACGAGGGTTGGCTTGTCCTTGTGGGGTACATGTAATCCTTGAGACTACGGGGTTCTTCCATTATCTCAGGTTGGTCCGGTGTGTTTTCCTCAGAAGATGTGGGTATGTCAATTGGGTCTATTGGATTGATTCTAATTAGTCGGTTTGATTGGTCTCTAAAGGTCACAATCATATCCTAATAAGATCATTAATCAATGAAATAACAATTAACAAGCCCACAGTCAATGAAAAAAAAACACGACCTAAAATTTGGTTTTGTTGGGTTTTGGTTTCACAATGGATTTTGGTTTATAAAATGTAGAGCCCAAATTTTTGGTTTGAAAGGGTTAGAAACTTTGGTTTAAAATGGGTTTAGAAAATTTTTGGATTAATTGGGACAAAGCCCAACCAACTAAAAGGCTTTTGGTTCTTGGGTTCTTTGAAGAATTTTGGTGAGAAAAATCTTAACTCACGGCCCAACAGAATTTTGTTGCCTCTAAGCCCAATAGAATTGTTTTTGTAAGGTTAGGAGCCCAATGGATGGGATATAAACCTATAGTCCAAATTAAAGTGCAAGCCCACAAAAGAAAAGAAAAAATAACAAACAAATAATTACAAGCCCATAAAAGAAAGAGAAAAAGAAAAAGAAAAATACAAATTATTACAAGCCCAAATAGAAAGAAAAAGAAAAAGAAAAACTAAAATTATTACAAGCCCAAATATAAATACTTAAATACAAGCCCAAAGAAATTTAATGAGGCCCAGTTGGGTTAGCTCATGGGTTAGGCTTACTTGATTTTTGAAGGGAAGCCCAAATTTGGGCTTTTTATCCCTTTTTGTTGCACTAGCCCAGTTGGGCTTGGATCTTCCTTAGCAACCTTAATCAACAGCTCAGCAGAATTGCACCAGCAGCTTCACAGCAGCAGCAAGCAGGAGGGAGCAGCAACAACAGCAACAGCAGCTTCACAGCAACAGCAACAACATCTTCACAGCAGCAGCAAACAAGGAAGTTGCAGGTCAGGAACAAGCAAGATTAACAAGAAAGAAAACAGAAAACAAGCAAACCGCTACCGAGTCCCCGGCAGCGGCGCCAAAAACTTGGTAGCTCAAGGAATGAGACCTAAAAACTACAACCTATGTTTTACCTACAAGTATACAGGGTCTTGATGAAGATAGAATGTAAATAGAGGTTTGTCCACAGGGACTTGGAGGATTTTCTAAAGTTTTCTAAATTTCTAAAGTTATCTGAATTCAAAAGAAGGTACTAAGGTTTTTGATTCCACTACTTGACCCTAGGCTAAGGAAATTATGATGCAATGTATGTCTTGTTCTTTCATGAAAGACTACAATGAGGATTCTACTAACTATCCTAACCAAATTACCCCTAGCATCAGTTGTCTTTAATCAGCACAACTAATCACAGGCATTTAGCTCCTCTAGCTAGTTTAGCTTAAGGCAATCTCTCTAGTGGATTGAATTCTTGGCCAAAGACCTAGCTCCACTCCTAGTATCAGCTGTCTTCTAACAGCACAGGTGATCACAAGCAGGTATCCCAAATGGCTAAGCATTCATCCTAAGGCAATTCAGCTCAATAAAAGAACATACAAATACATTAACATTCCTAGCATATGATCAAGAGCTTCCTCTAAACCCTAGCAAGTGAATTAGAACATGGACATGCTTGTAATCATGATACTAACAGGTATAAACATGCTCCACATTACACAACATACAATTCACATTCAACCTTTATGCATAAGAGAGATTCAACATGGATGAATTGAAAATGAATTTTGAAATTAATATTGAACTGCAAATATTGCTCACTGGCTAGCCTAGAGATGCCGAATTTCACAACTCCTAACACCCTTTTATAGTTACAACAAAAAAAATTCCAAAATCCCCAAATCAGTGAAATTAGGGTTCTGACAAAAAGTGAGATTAAATCACCTAATAACTCGAAAACTACTCGAAAACTTTCACCCATGCCCCTTATTAGACGTACACTAACTTTCCCCCAAAAATCCCCAATTTATGAAATTAGGGTTTTACAAAAAATCCTTACCTAATCTCTGAAAACGACTGATAGCTCTCCCCCATGCTTCCTTCTCGTCTGCTGATGTTACCCATGCCTTATATTTATCCTCTAACCTCACCTATTTCATCAACTCCTAACCTAGGGTTCCTGTGAGATGAAACGATTAGGAGGTGATGTTATAAGTGGCTAGAAAGGTAGGTCTTGGTTGTTAGAAGTGATGATGGCTCGAGTGGTGGTGGTTGAGTGATTTGTGGGTTATGGTGGTGGTGATGGAGACAGCTTCGCTGTTGCAGAAGAGGGGAAGAAGGAGATGGCTCGATGGGTTTTGGCTAGGGTGTGTTTGTTTTGGGTATAGGGTATTTGGTTGTTTGGGTGTTGAGCAGACTCATCAAATCTTGATGTTTTGTGAGGGGAATCCGTAGGATGATAGGATGAGGGAAAGATCCAACGATGTGATGTAAATGGATGTGGAGTGACCGTTGGATATGGAATACATCAAAACTGACGGTCCAAGATGGAGTTAGGTGTTGTAGTGTTTGACAGGAGCTTCAGACTTCGATGAACGACGGTGAAGCGACCGTAGGATGCTGAGATGATCCAATCTGACGGCTGAAGATGAATGCGGGTATGGATATTGGAAATGGGTTTGGGTGAGGGTTTTGGGCCTTGGGTATGCCAAGCCCATATCTTCTTTAAGAACAATTCTTCCTCTTCAATCCCACTTCTAGCCTTTTGGTCTTGTGCACAACATTCTTCGTGGCATCCTTGTGTTATTCCTTCCGGCTTTTCACTACTTTTCTGCTCTTTTCGCTCCGCTATTCATCCAAACTTTATTTATTACCTAAAAATGCAAAATTAATTAATAAAAATATTTATTCTTGAAAACAATGAAAATACAGAATATGTGATAAAATGTAGAATTAATGCACAAAAGATGAGTTAAATGCCAAGAAAAATATATAAAAATATGCACTTTTTAGCACTCATCACCAGTCCCATTGATATGTATAAATAATCATAGAGAGAACTAGAGAAAACACACCTGAACTAAACGAGTTGTCTTCTTGTCTTCTTAGATTTGTATATTTCTCCCTATATACGTTGATGTATAAAATTGCTCATTCCTTCCTCGTTAAATACTTGTTCTTCTTGTATCTATGGCAGGGAGTCAGTTATGTGTCAAGAAAAATTAGTGCAAGCGGTCGTGGATACACTTCTTGATAATGGGAT